>NW_012267274.1:5492433-5497843 GCF_000151885.1 Dipodomys ordii
ATCACATTAACCAATGCAAAAAAAAAAAAAAAAAAAAAAAATGCCTTTTTTGTTGCTTGTTTTTGTAGTTTTCACTATCAACAGGTTACCCTGGACTGTGCTGACATTCAACCACTTGAGACACATCACTGGCCCTACGTTTGTTATTTGGGAGGAGTTGGAGTCTCAAGGACTTTTCTGCCCAAGTTGGCCTCAGACACACGCACCTTGCTGGCAACCTCATCAGCCAGAATGTGTTCCACCCCCACCACACACTTTCACCTGTACTCACAATTCATTTCAACTGTCAACTACACTGGAATCTGGGTAAAAGGGCACACACTAGGTAATCTCAGCAACTCTTAAGAGGCTAGTCTGGGCTACATAGTTACTTCGAGACAGCCTATTAGGCAACATAGAGAGACCTTGTCTCCAAATCAAAACAAAAATCATAAGCAAAGGCTCAAAATGTCATCTGATATGTTGGACACAAAGATGTCACATTTCTCCAATGGTATCACTATTTGTAAAGACAATAGAAAAGAAATATCCTGTGTTTTTGTTAAGAATATCAAGAGCCCTGCCCTTTCTAAAAAATAAAGCATTTTTCTGGTGATTACCTGGTAATTCAAAAAGTAGGCCAGGCACTAGTAGCTTACCCCTGTAATCCTAGCTACTAAAGAGGCTGAGATCTGAGAATCATAATTTAAAGCCAGTCAGGACAGAAAAGTCTATGAGACTCATCTCCAGATAACCACCAGAAAACTGGAAGTGGTACTATGACTCAAAGTAGAGCAAAAGAGCTCAGGAACAATGCTCGGGTCCTGAGTTCAAGCCCTCCTTATGACCAATAAAGAAAGAAAAAATAGTAACAAGGAAACCAATTCTTTATATTTAATCCTTTTAGAAGTGATTCAGTATAGTAAATTACTGGTAGACTCAAACACTAAAATCAAGACCTACTGTTTGTCTTTACATAAAGTGTAAGATTAAAAATAGAAGCTGGGCCAGGCACCAATGGCTCATGCCTGTAATCCTAGCTACTCAGGGGGCTTAGGTCTGAGGATCTGTCCTGTCCAGGCAGGAAAGCCCATGAGACTCTTATCTCCAATAAACCACTAGAAAACCAGAAGTGCTGCTGTGGCTCAAGTGGTAGAGCACTGGCCTTGAGCTGAGAGCACAGGACAGTGCCCAAACCCAGAGTTCAAGCCCCTCGACTGAGGAAAAAAAAAAAGCTGTAATCCTAGCTTTTAAGAGGTTAAGGCAGAGATATCACAAATTCCAGATCATCTCAAACTACATGGTCAGCCAGATTTTGAATGGAACTGTGGAGAATGTGCATGTAATATCAAGGGAGTCCTGTAGCTGGAGAGTATTTAGTCTTAAACCCCTGGTTGTGAAATTAATTTTCAAAAATACAAATACTAAGATTATCTGGTATTACTATAATGACAGATGTATATATTAGTGGGAAAAAACTAAGAGCTCAAAAAAATCTTAACTTTTTTTAGTCAACCACCCCTACAGATTGAGAATAATGATCAAAATGAATTATGATCAAAATGGGGTTAATGGTCTTACAGGACAGCCAAGAGCTCACAAGTAACAGTAAACACTGAAGTCTATACATCATACTTGCCTTTGTTATTATGGTTGGTTCGAGAACAGGAAAGTTAAATACATTAGTAAAACAAACATCTCTACAGTAATTTAATGGAGGGCTCTATAGAAAGTAAAACAGTATGCTTTAGATTTTCTAGAACATTTCCAGCAGAAAGCACTGAGGGCATGGCTCAAGTGGTAGAGAGTAGACAGCATGGCCTTTATTTCAAAACCCTGGTACCGCCAAAATAAAATTGTTAAAGGCATTCCTCTTTCGCTTAGAAACACATACATATATCTGAATGTTTAAGCACCAACAAATACATTGTTTGAAAATTTTAAACAGATGGTTTGTAAACTGAAAGATGCATGTCATTAAAAATTTCTTAGTAGTAAAAACAACTGATGAAACAGCTACATCAACCAGAAACTAAACAATGACTGCACTCAATATTCCTCAAGAAAACTCCTAAATAAAGAAGTTCTTTTGTGTGTGTTTGCCAGTCCTGGGCTTGAACTCAGGGTCGAGGCACTGTCCCTGAGCTTCTTTTTGCTCAAGGCTGTAACTCTACCACTTGAGCCACAGCGCCACTTCCCGCTTTTTCTGTTCATATGGAACTGAGGAATCGAACCTAAGACTTCATGCATGCTAGGCAAGCACTCTACCACTAAACCATATTCCCAGCCCAATGAAGTTCTTTAAAGTAGATGTATTCAAGTAAATGCGCACACACACACACACACACACACACACACACACACACGCTCTAAATTCCCTAACTGGCTCACACACAATAACAGAAAATTGGCCAGGCACTGGTGGTTCAGGACTCAGGTCTGAGGATCAAGGTTTGAAGTCAGCCAGGCAGTAAAGTCTAAGAGAGACTTAACTCCAACTAACAAGCAAAATGCTGAACTAGAGGCATGACTCAAGTCATAGATTGCTAGTGCTAGGCTGTGAGTAAAAAAGCTAAGCAAGAACGTAAGACCAGGTTCAAGCCCCAGTACCAACACAAACACAATACATAAATGCACAGAGAATAGACAAGTAGCCAGGCATCAGTGACTCACACCTGTAATTCTAGCTACTAAAGAGACTGAGATTAAGAGCATTGCAGTTTAAAGCTAGCCAAGTCAGAAAAGTCTTCAAGACTCCATCTCCAAAGTAACCAACAAAAAAAGCAGAACTGGAGGTATGTCTCAAATAGTAGAGTATCAGCCAAGCAAGCAAGCAAGCCAAGCTAGTGCAAGGCCAAGTTCCAACTCCAGTTCTGCCCTCCCTGAAGGAGCTGAGTAGGGGAGGAAACAGACCAGCAATAGACGAAATCCAGCAATATATGACTATGTAGTTCCAGTACACAAGCTTGACTTAATATTTGAAAATAAAGTCCCCCAAGAAGCCAATACCATTTCAATCTACATTTCTGCGCAATTCCAATCAAAATCCTGGCTGGCTTTTTCATACAAGTTGATAAGCCAGATTCTAAACTTCATACTGAAATTCAATTGACTTAGGATAGTACCTCTTGACAAAGAAGTCAAAGGACTCACACTTCTAATTTCAAAGGTTCAAATATAAAGAAAATCTGGTACTGATATAATGATAAGACATATAAATCAATGGCTAAAATTAACAGCCCAGAATCAAATTTTACTTCAACAAAAGATCAAAAACAGGAGGCCATGGGAAAACAGTCTTTTCAAAAAATAGTACTGAGACAGCCAGGTGCTGATGGCTCACGCCTGTCATCCTAGCTACTCAGGAGGCTGAGATCTGAGGATCATGGTTCAAAGCCAGCCCAGGCAGGAAAGTCCATGAGACTCTTATCTCCAGTTAACTGCCAGAAAACTGGAAGTGGCGCTGTGGTTCAAGTGGTAGAATACTGGCCTTGAGCTGAAGAGCTCAGGGACAGTGGCCAGGCCGAGTTCAAGCCCCATGATTGACAAACAAAAGTTAGCTTATAAAATAAATAAATCAAAGGTGCAAATGTGAAAGTTCAACCTTTAAAAGTCTTAGATAAAACATCATAGGAATAAATCATGTGGCCTTGGGCTGAAAAAGATTTCTTTAGATTCTACAACAGCAAAAGCATAAATAATTTTTAAAACTGAATAAATGGGACTTGATAAATTCAAGACTTTAGCACTTCAAAACTCACCATTTACAAAGTGAAAGGGAAGTCACGGAAAGAAGCAAAATATTTTTAACTCCTATATGTAGCGAGGGGCTTAAAGAACAAGGAGTATCAGCAACAAAATCATGCAACAATCCCTCTTTTCTCTTAGAGTGACCACAGGAAGGCTGGTGTATAGAGAGCTGCGGTAGAATGCTTGTCTAGCACACACAAAGCATAGTTTTGATCCCCAGCACCAAAAAAAAAAAAAAGTGGCAACTAATGTGGGAAGGTATTTCACCGAAGACAGAAGAATGACTAATAACATATGAAAAGATGTTCAGTGTCACCAGTTATTAGGGAAATGCGAATCAAAATCACAATGAGAAAGCAGAGAGCTACAGCTCAAGTAGTAGAGCCCTAGCCTTGAGCAAAAGAAGCTCAAGGACAGTACCCAGGCTCTGAGTTCAAGCCTAACAACTGGCACAGGTGCACATGCGCACGCACGTATACACACACACACACACACAATCAAAATGAACTATTACTTTCTTGTCTGTATATCAACAATGGCTATAATCAAAATAATAACAAATGCTGGTAAGAATATGGAAAGTTTGATAGGAATATAAAATAGACTATTCTTGAAATGTTATAAATTTACTACTGTAGATTATCTGACCAGCCCTTTCATTATCCCACAGACTTGTACAGGGTCATAGTACAAAACAGAAATAAGAAACAACCCAATGTGTCCATCAACTGAAAAAAATGGGCCATGTTTTCTGACAGTGAATATTCCTCAGTACTGAGACAGGCTAAGGCACGGGTGGCGCCTTAAAATTTTTATGCTAATTAAAAGACATCAGTCACATTTTCACAAGACTTCAGAAAAGGCAAATGTACAAGGTTATTGCCTGGGGGTGGTGAGAAGTAGAAAAACCTGAGAAGACAAGCAATACCTACCCACAAAACCCACAGATACTAACTACACACATTTGGAGAATACAGAGTGCACACACTTTCGTGTGTATTTGTACTTACTTACCAACAGTATGTGAAAAATGGAACTGAAAAATACAATTATAATTCTATCAAATAACACACACAGTAATGAGTCTAAAAGATCTGTACTGTTGGTGCATGATGAACTGCAGCCAGCTGTCCATCTGTGTGATCCATGCATGTGGGTGCAGTCAACTGGGAGTCTAGCGTGATTTTCTGAAAAGATCTGTACTGATGTTTTTCCTTATTTTTATTAACCAACCCCACCTGTTACTCTGAGAAAATGGATTGACATGACCATGGAAGTCTTGAGAACTTGAGTCAGCTCAAATCAACAGAACTGCATATGCACATAGAAATATAAAAATAGTCTACTCTGAAGTAGGTGGGGGAAAAGTTCATGTAACAGAAAATTGCTTTCTCAGTTCTCACTAGGAATTTTCTGATTTAAAAAATAGCTTCCCCAGCTGAGTTGATGGACACCTCGGCACAGAAGAGCTTTAAAAAAGGAGCCCACATAGCCCGAATAATATGTTAGCGCCTACTCTCCTGGCAGGACTCTCAGTTGCTCACCTCCTTTCTCATTCTACCTTTTTTTTTTTTTGGAGTCAGTCATGGGGGCTGAACTCTGGGCCTGGGCACTGTCCCTCAGCTCTTCAGCTCAAGGCTAGCGCCCTACCACTTGAGCCACAGCACCACTTCTGGCTTTT
>NW_012267274.1:5500833-5506337 GCF_000151885.1 Dipodomys ordii
AAAAAAAAAAAAAAAAAGTTGTATTAGAATATTAAACCATGGGTATTGAAATTGAACCTGAGTGTAACTACACTTAAGGCTATCAAAACTTCTAAGTGTTACCTGAGCTTAATGGCATATGCCTGCATTCCCAGCACTGAGAGGGCTAAGGCAAGAGGATCAGAAGAATTCACCAGAGGCATAGCTCAGGTAGCACACTGTGACTGCCTAACAAATGGGAGGCCCTGAGTTCAAACCTCAGCTCAAACTGGAGTTTGAAAGCAACTTGGGCTATGTAATGTGGCCAGACCTCGTTGCAATCTAATATTTTTTCAGAAGGTCAGAAAACCTGTAATATTGTATTAGAAATGTCCAAATGTTTCTACTTTAGAATACATGTAGAAAGTATAAAAAGCAAGGTATTCAGAATAGCTAATGTCCAAGGCCTAAAAGGATTTTTCTCTAGCTTCCACAAAATATAACAAAAGAAAAGTAGCCCCTAGCTACAAACAGCACTGAGGTTGGGACGGGAAGGCTTGCAGCTCACCAATGTGAACAGTCATGCAGGCTGTCGTGAAGAGCCTTCCGAAGCACCGAGTCCTTGTCATAAATACCCCAGGTGGCTTGCAGTACTGAGTCCAGTAAGCAGTCTCCCGCAGTCCGGTTCCACAGGGCATACAGTCGACTGTCCAAACGTGTAGCCAACTCCAAGGACCAGTTTATAATCGGAGATTCTTCTTCTAACTCTACAAGGAATTTACACAACATGCTCACTTTCATGCCTATGTAATTATGAAACTTTTAGTAGGGTAAAGAACTATTTTCTGCATGTAAAAAGGTTTATATGTAATTTACTAATAAAGAGATAAATAACTAATAACTTTCATTGAAACAAACTTTTTGAGTAGTTGAGAAATACTGCATCTCTAATTTATTTAGCTTTCAAGTTCTCCTGTTTAATACATATTATTCATCTGGAATAAGAAGTAGAAAAGCAAACTTTTAAGTCTCTTATGTCTACTTATTTATTCTGGCACAGTTAAGAACTGTACACCTTTTGCCCCTTACCATTTTTTCTGGGACTAGGGAATAAATAGTGTAGGCAAATGCTGTACCACTGAGCTACCATCCCAGGCCCAATGAATAGCATGGTAATAGGCAAATGCTGTAGCACTGAGCTACCATCCCAAGCCCGATGAACAGCACAGTAGAAAACTGCTCTGAAGGACTTCCTTCAGGCTTCTAATTTAAAATAAAAATATCCGGGGGCTGGGAAGATGGCTCAGTGGTAGAGCGCTTGCCTTGCATGCTCGAGGCCCTGGGTTCGATTGCTCAGCACCACATAAGCAAAAAGAAAAAAGCTGGAAGTGGTTCTGTGGCTCAAGTGGTAGAGCGCTAGCCTTGAGCTGAAGAGCTGAGGGACAGTGCACAGGCCCAAAGTTCAGGCCCCAGGACCAGACCCAATAAATAAATAAATAAATAAATCCAACAAGCTGACAATATATCTAAGTACCTTATACTTTACAAAAAAGAAAGGAAAAATTAATTGATCATATAAAAAGTAAATTATTAATTACATGCTTACCCTTTTGAACATCTCTATCAAGCACCTCATCAAATAATTTTTCTTGAACTGTTGGGGGCAAGTCTTCAATATCTACAAAGAAAAATCAGGCTTAAAGAATGTTCTTATGACAGATACCTTTTTTTAATGCATATGAGCAACCTTCCTGTATTTCATTACCAAAAATCTAATATAAAAAATAACCCGAGACCAATATTTACATGTCATTTTTATTGGTTCTCTTCTCTCAGACCTGCTACTTTCAAACTTCTAAACCTCCTCACGGCAGCCAATGCATCATGCATTCTGGCACACAGTATTGTTGCCATGTTCCTCTGCATCTCTGCTCTAGTCAGGTTACATAACAGAGTAGCCTGGAGTAATCACCGGCATTACCCTTATGTTTTTCAAGATTAAAGAAAAGACATTCTGAATTCTAAATAAAAACCTAATCATAACACAGTACATTTCAAATAAAATCTGCGCCAATTGCAGGCATAGCTACTGTCACTTATCCACTCGTGGATATTTCTGTTTATGTCTGGTTCAAAACAGCCAGATCCTATGGAAGCTTTCGTTTTAAAACTTTTGATGTCTGTTGTATTTATGCAATGCTCACTGACAAAAAAGCATTCTGGACAACATTTTCAACTATCAATGAATTGAAAAATTGAAGTTGTTCGTACATATTTAGAAATAAAAGGGTGAAAGTCAAATGGCACCTTCACTGGTGGCAGTATCTTTCATTAAAATAACCTGACTACATAGACATTTCAAAAACCTACATTCTATTGCTTCATCCCAGTAACCAACAGTTAGCTAATTTCAAAACAACAGACTTGGAAAGAAGAAAATTAGAAGTAGGAAATTTTCTAAGTAAAACTTTAAAGAGGAAAATAAATGGGCAAAACATGATTTTAAAATCTATCAGAGCTCACAAAGAATCAGTTACCATCTTCTAAAAACTGAAGTATTTAATGCCAGGCAAGGGTGGCCCACATCTGTAACTAATCCTAGCTACTCAGGAGGCTGAGATCTGAGGATCACAGTTCAAAGTCATTCCAAGCAGGAAAGTTCATAAGATTCTTATCTCCAATTAAGCACTAAGAAAATTGGAATTAGAGCTGTTGCATAATCAGCAGGGCGCTAGCTAGCCTTGAGCAAAAAAGCTCAGGGACAGCGCCTAGGCCTAGTTTAGGCTCCAGGACCTGGCACCCCACCCCCTCCATCCCCCAACCAAAAAAAAAAAAAAAATCCTAAAGCATTTGTTTACAAACAGCTCTTACACTGATCACTTCCAGCATAAACAGGTCAGACAAGTCATTTCAAAATCATATTTTTCATTCCTATATTACTATAATAAAACAAGTTTCTTTTCATGTTAAATGTTGTAGTTACCTGCTGGCAACGTGAATGTTACAAGGTCAGTTAGAAAATAGCAAGCAAAATCCCCCTTTCTCTGATGAAGAGAGGCAGCTATTTCTCTGCGGATTTGTTCTGTCAGTTCAGGACACACCATTGCTGGAATACACTTTGCTGCTTGTTGAGACACCTTAAATACAAAAGAAACTTTCCTCTTTATCTCATCTATCAGAAATGCAAACAAATCACAATAGCATTTAAAAGAAATTAGCAAAATTTCTAAGTATCTGAAGGTTATTCATTTTAATCATAAAATTACTCCCTAGCCAACACCGGTGGTTCACATGGCTAATTCTAGCTACTCAGAAAGTTTAGATCTGAGGATTGTGGTTCAAAGTTGCTGAGGCAGGAATCTGTAAAAGACTTTTATCCCCAGTTAACAACCAGAAATCTGGAAGTTCAAGCACCAGGCTTGAACTAAAAAGCTCAGGGACAATATCTAAGCACTCAGTCAAAGTCCCAGAACTAGCACCAAAACAAAAACAAAAACTAAAACTAAAACCTAACCAATAAAAGTACATATCAATTCAACTTTCAAGAAAAGTCATAAAGGGCTGGGAAGGTTGCTCAGTGGTAGAGCGCTTGCCTTGCACGCATGAGGCCCTGGGTTCGATTCCTCAGCACCACAGAAGCAAAAAGCAAAAAGCCGGAAATGGCACTGTGGCTCAAAGTGGTAGAGCACTAGCCTTGAGCTGAAGAGCTGAGGGACAGTGCCCAGGTCCAGAGTTCAGGCCCCGTGACCAGACCCAAAAAAAAAAAAAAAAGTCATAAAATGGTTTATGCTACATTAGAAATTCTATTTCTTCATATTTACCCAATAGAAATAATAAACAAGCACATAAAAATGTATGTACTAAAGGCTTATTATACATAAAGGTACATAAGAGGTCTCTGAATGGACCAACCGTCATGCACTCAAATTAGAAACATTCTTTGCAAATAAGGAATTAAGATGGGGCAGAGTCGCTCATGCCTACAATCTCATCTATCTGAAAGGCAGAGATAAGGACTGCAGTTTGAGGCCAGTCTGGACCCCAGCTCAACCAATAGCTGGGTTTAGTAGTCATGATCATAAATCCTAGCTACATGCATAAATGATCCTGGTTCAGGTCAGCAAAAAACAAAAACACCAAGACCTATTAGAAAAATAAAACACAAGGGCGATGAGGGCATGGCTCATGTGGCAGAGTGCTGCCTAGCAAAGACACACTGAGTTCTACCCCCACTGAAGAGGGAAAAAATAAACAAAAACTGCAGCTCATAGAAAACATTGCAAACACTTCTTTCACGTTGTTTCAACTAACATGACTTGGAAGAATATATGTATTTAACTGCAATGTTCCTTTTAAATTGCTGATCAGCAACAAATTATACCAGTCTTCTGTCTTATAGTCCAGATGCACTTAGTTTTCGGTGCTGCAACAATCTACATACAGAAAATTCTGTGTGTATAGTTTTATACACACACACATAATAGTTATATATAACTATTTCTCAGAAATCACCAAGATACCAAAAGTCAATCTAAAACTAGCTTTCTACCAATCTGCCAGCCCTCAGTCCCTTTCTCAAAACTGGGAAGACTTTTTGAAAACAACCTGGACTGGACCCTAATGCTGTGAACCTTTCAGGACAAGTTTGACCTCTAAGCATTCCACACATCCTTAGAACAGGATACATCACTGAAGCCTGACGTTCTTCTTCTTGCTTCTTAAACCTTATGAATCCCAACCGTTTCTCTAGGCTAATAATTCTTACCTTACCATCATGAACTGAATTTATGAATTAAATGTGAATTTTATCTTATTATTTAAGTTCAAATCCTTCCTTTTCACTTCTTCCTTTACCAAATGAACTTTCTGGAGTTGAGCATGATAAGATACCAACACTCTTTCCTCCCCAACCCTCTCCCCCCAAAAAAGAACTTCTTAAACTTACACATTTGGTTTAGTATTTTGATAGCTATAATTTAATGTAACTGATTTCCTTTGTAATTTTTTTTAAATTTAAAAACAGGAATGAGCCAGGTGCCAGTGGCTCACGCCTGTAATCCTAGTTACTTAGGAGGCTGAGATCTGAGAATCGGGGTTCAAAGCCAGCCTGGGCAGGAAGGTCCATGAGACAAGTCTTATCTCCAATTAACCACCAGAAAACTGGAAGTGGCGCTGTGGCTCAAGTTGTAAAGCCCTCACCTTGAGCTGAGGAGCTCAAAGACAGCATCCAGGCCTAGAGTTCAAACCCCACAACAACAACAACAACAACAGGAAGTTGTTTCTGAGGCAGGGCCTTGCTATTATATAAACTATGCTGGCCTCCTCAAATTGATGATCCTCCTAACTGCAGCCTTTCTATTGCTTGAATTAATTACAGGCTGTGTCATCACACACAGTTAAAAAATGCCCCACTCGAGCCGGACGCTGGTGGCTCACGCCTGTAATCCTAGCTACTCAGGACGCTGAGATCTGAGGATCGCGGTTCAAAGCCAGCCCGGGCAGGAGAGACCGTGAGACTCCTATCTCCAATAAACCACCAGAAAACC
>NW_012267274.1:5509557-5541892 GCF_000151885.1 Dipodomys ordii
AAAAAAAAAAAAGGAAAAGCCAACACCTTCACAATTCTATCCTCCAACACACTACCTAACATATAATATAGGTACACAATATTTTAGAGGAATAACTAAATAACAAATACATTTCAATGTTTTTAAAATCAAACATGACGATTTAAATACTGAAGCCAATTCCTGTTTTAAAAGCATATATGGAAGGGCACTGGTACCTCATGCCTGTAATCCTAGCTACTCAGGAGGCTGAGATTTGAGGAAGCAAGCCCAGGCAGTAAAGTCCGTGAGAATCTTATCTCCAATAAACCACTCAGAAAAAGCCTGAAGTGGCACTGTGGCTCAAGTGCTAGAGCACTAGCCTTCAGCACAAAGAGGCTCAGGGACAGCACCCAGGCCCTGAGTTCAAGCCCCAGGACTGGCCAAAAAAATAAAAAAGCATATATACGCTGGCCAGGTATGATAGACCATGAGTATAATCCCAGTTACTTGAGAGGTAAAGATCAAGAGGACCACGGACAGACAAGGAAGATCACAGGTAGAGGTCAACTTGGAAGAAAAAGTTAGCCAAGACCCCATCTCAACAAACAAGCAAGGAATGGACGTTTCAGTTCATAATCTAGCTAAACTGGGGCACAGGCAGGAGGACTGCAGTCCAAAGCTGGCCCAGACAAAAGCAAGACACTTCCTAAAAAACAAAAGGAAAAATGAGCAAGGCACAATGGCACAAGCCTATAATCATAGCTACTTAAGAAGCAGAGATCACAGTTTAAGGCCACCTCAAGAAAACAAAGTCCTAAGACTCTAACTTAACCAATGACTGAGTGTGGTAGCCCTTGCCTATCATTCCATCTGCATTAGAAACATAATGACTGGACACAGCACCATGTGCCAGTCACCCCAGTGATGCAGAGGAGCACAAAAGGAAGACCATAGTCTAGGTGGCCCAAAGAAAAAGCAAAGCCTACATCAAAGGCAGGGAGGAGGCGCAGCCTTGCACAGTGGCTCCAGTGCTAAGGCACCTGCCTACTGAGATCTTCGAGTGTGAGGTTCTAATCCAGTACTGTCAAAAACAAAAACAGATAAATAGCTGAGGGCTTTTAGTGGTAGAACATCTGCCCAGTAAGTGCAAGGCCCTGAGTTAAGGCCCCAAAGTAAAAAAAAAAACAAAAAAAGTAAAACCACATACTTATAGGGACAATAGGTAGGTGCATCTGTAGTTCCAGCTACTCAGGAGTCTCCCTAAGGAGTTGGGAGGCCAGCCTGAACAACAAAGCAATATCTCATCTCAAAAGGAGGAAAATAAAGGCAAGAAAGAAGAAAGGAAAGAAAGGGAAGGTAGGCAGGCAGGAAGCCTTAAAAAACACATACTTTTACAATCTCCAATATAAGCTGATTTTGAAGGGGGGGAGAAGTGCATCTGCAAAATTTCCCAACTGTCTGGAGAACACTGTAACGTTAAAATGAAAACTAAAGAAGACATTTCTTTGATATAAAAGAAAATTTAACTAAAATGCCACACTCACCTCTGTAAGCAATATTGCTAGCATATCCTGCCTCTGAAAACGTATAGCCAAGTGTACCAGGGTATAGCCAACATCAAAGGCAGAAGGACGATTCAGCAAGCGTACTTCATCTGCAGTGAGCTGACGTGCAATATCTCCTCCTGATGACTTATAAGCTTCTATGGCCCCTAAATCACCTTCTACAACCCCTAAAACAAGCATCAAAATAGAAGAGTATTTAATTCTATTTTTCTTTAATAGGCACAAACCTACAACAGTGACTCCAAACTCCTTATGTGTTTCTTTGTGCTTCCAGGATCCTGGGGCATCATTTAAAGTCCTAGAGAATATAAGGAAAATTAGCATTTCCCTACATTTTCAAACATTCCACAACTAGAACTGCGTTAAGTACTTACCTTACCATCACAGCTGGCTTCATGTTTTGCTGGGGTTTAGAAGAACTATTAGGATATAGTAAGTAAAGCAAAGACCAGCAACCTAGTATGAGAACTGGGCTTCATAGTCTTTGTGGTGGTCCCGCACTCATCCGGCTGCAGAAACTGAGGAGACACACATGTGCTTCCAGTCAATGCTAAGCTTTCTATACTGCTAGTTACAAATAACTTAGAGCAATTTAAACCATTCTTATTGTAAAAAGAAAAAAAAAGGTTGGCGATGTTTTGATTTCAGTATATCTCATAGCCAAAGCTTCCTTATGCCCATTAAGAAAGATTAATAAACAGCTGGGCACAGTGGCACATGTAGTAACACCTGAACTTAGGAGGTGGAGGCAGGAGGATCCCAAGTTTAAAGTCAGCCTAAGCTACATAGCAAGTTCAAGGCTAGCCTGGGTAAGACTATTCTCAGAAAAGGAAAGACTGTTAAAGATGACTTTGAATGCTAAGATAAAACTTTACAAACAAATCAGTATCACATTGTCCATAAAGACCTTTGCATTCCCACCAATGCACCATATTCATCTTAAGATTAATGTTAAGACAATAACTGTATCAGCTCCAGAATCCTGCAAACTCTAGGATCACAGATACTTCCTGTAAGTTTAGGTCCTTTTTCTCAAAGCACAGACAAAAAGGTTTTCAGGTTAAAAACTCAGGAGAGGGGCTGGGATGGTGGCTCAGTGGTAGAGCGCTTGCCTTGCATGCATGAGGCCCTGGGTTCGATTCCTCAGCACCACATAAGCAAAAAGAAAAAAAGCCCGAAGTGGCACTGTGGCTCAAGTGGTAGAACACTAGCCTTGAACTGAAGAGCTGAGGGACAGCGCGCAGGCCGAGTTCAGGCCCCACGACCGAACCCCAAAAAAAAAAAAAAAAACCACTCATGAGAAAACCAGGTATGACAATGTAAGCCTATAGCCCCAGCACTTGGAAGGCTATGTCAGGATTTCATAAACCCAAGAGTTTTGAGAATAGCCTGAACAATATAGTAAGACCCTTCACAATTCTGGAGCAGACAGCTCTGGTGGAGCCCTTGCCTAGCACACACACGTACTTCTTAGCACACTCAGCTTCTCACTGAAGCTCAGCAAGAGTTCTCTCACTCCTCATCACAATAACAAAAGAGTTCCGGTTGTTTTGTTGTGTTTTTTTTCCCAGTAATCTAGGGTTAATACATTCCTTGCTACAAATACACAAGTTTAAGTTCAGTTCTAAATCCCATCCCCATCCCACTTTATACATAAAAGGCTTCTAAACATACTTAAAAGAACAATGCCCCAAAAGTAGTTCGGGCTGAAACACAGTAAAGCTGGCGTGAGACTGGGAGAACAGAACATTAAGTGCTAATTGAATTCAAAGTCACCTGTGGTGCAAGAGGGTTGTTTCTAATTATGTTCAAGTACAAAAAAACTCTAAAATCTCTGCTTAATTTGTTTAAACAGTTAAGTGTTTTCGAATACAATTTTTGAATAATTGAATGTCGCTTACTTTATTTAAAAGTGTGCCTATCCCATGCCCTTTTGTTTCTGCAGTATTATGTATAAAGGCAGCTACTTCTCCCTTCAGCACCAAGATCGGCAGAGCCAGAGCTGGTGGCAAACAGCTCAGTGGTAGGGTACTTTCCTAGCATTTGCAAGACCTTGGGTTTGACCCCACCTGGGAGGAGGAGGAAATAAAGCCATAACTATTTCAAGTGCATGCAGCACAACACCTTTTAGTTATTACCTTAAATCTAAAAATGAGTCTATTTATAAAAGCTGTGTATTGTAGACAAAATATTCTAAAAACACCTAACCCCAAGAGTTTAAGCAATTTACTTGAAAAGACAAAGATATGCATGGTAAATATGTATGTAGACACATGTGTATATGTATGTACACATATACAATTTCTAAATATACTTTTTAATTCGAAAGACAAATTTGAAGTGACCACAGCTAAATACCAAAGAACTTCCTTCTTTGCATTGGACAGAGAGAAGAACTACTAAGTTTCCATCTTTACTATTTTAACTAACTCAATGGATAAGTCTAGAAGTATCTTTAAAATTCTTAAGGATTCACTTCTCTCTCTTTGATGGATTTTTTGAAATTAGAAATTAACTGACAAGCACTGGTAGCTCACGCCTATAATCCTAGCTACTCAGAAAGCTGAAGTCTGAAGATCACAATTTGAAACCAGTAAGGACAGACAAATCCACGAGGCTCTTAACTCCAATTAACGAGGGGAAAAAAGCCAGAGTTGGATGGGTGGTTCAAAGTGTAGTGATAGCTTTGAGCAACAAAGTGGAGTAAGAACAAAATTAAGTTTAAGCCCCAATACTGGTACGTGCATGCGTGTGCGCGCACGCGCGCGCGCACACACACACACACACACACACACACTAGAAGCTAATTAAGCACAATGAGTAGAGGGTGGGGTACTGGTTTGTGAATTAAACAATTCAACAAAGTTTGCAACTATACTTTAGAATTATGATTTACAATACCTCCTGTTATGTCTTCATAGTAAGGGCTTTTTAAAAACAGAACTTCAAGCAGGGTACCAGTGGTCACATCTATAATCCTAGCTACTCAGAAGGCTGAGATCTAAGGATCATGGTTTGAAGCCAACCCAGGCAAAAAAGTCTCCATGAGACTCATATTTCCAATTAACCACTCAAATTGGAAGTGGCACTGTGGCACAAGTGGTAGTGTGTTAGCCTTGAGCACAAAGGCCCTAAGTTCAAGCCCCACAACTGACAAAAACAAATAGAACTTCAAATGTTGGACTGTGTGGTATACGAGTCTCAATAAATCTAAGACACACACACACACACACACACACACACGAATTCTATTTAATGCAAATTACCAAAAATTCTGAATTCTTCTCTCCTACCCCATGTGCACCATTAAGCTGTAGAAAGGCTATGCTGCCCATGCCCCAGAAAATGGAGAAGGTAGGAACTGAGGAGGAACAGACTGCTCTTCCCAGCACGAAGCAAGCCTATGATCACACACAACTCATAAGCAGTAAAGGCACAAGCCTTTAAAATACCTTCTATCTAATGTTTTGGGAATATAGAATTCTATTTTCTCATTAACTGTAAGAGCTCATAGTTTCAGAGACTGGTGAATTTCAGCTACAAAAACTAGTAAATGTCGGGGCTGGGAAGGTGGCTCAGCGGTAGAACGCTTGCCTTGCATGCATGAGGCCCTGGGCTCAATTCCTCAGCACCACATAAACAGAAAATGCCAGAAGTGGCACTGTGGCTCAAGTGGTAGAGCACTAGCTTTGAGCTGAAGAGCTGAGGGACAGTGCTCAGACCCAGAGTTCAGGCCCCACAGCTGACAGGAAAAAAAAAAGCTGGGAGGGAGGGAGAGGCAAATAAGTGCAAAGACTAACACTTGGTTTTATAGAACAAAGTCCAGGGAACAATGATGATGTTCCAATATAGAGAGAGGACCTACCTTCTCTGTAGGTCACTGATCTCTCATAATGCCTCTCACCCCCTTTCTCTTTGTATTTTTTAAATTTAACATATATTTCATTTAACTTATACATTCTGTCTCCCTCCCCTTCATGCTATGAAGACAAATAAAAAGACAACTGAAAGCACTCTGATTAGCTGTGTAAAACTAACCTGCAATACTTATACATTCAAAAATACACAAGTAATTCGTGATACATAATTATAAAGGAAAATGTAGGTATACTTTAAACACAAATAAATGAGAAATATGTTATTATGTATTGCTAGCAAGAAAAAAGGGCGGGGGTAAAAGAGGTGGCAGCAGCAGAGATTCATGTTGTACCCTAAGCTAGGCCAATGCCGATAGCTCCCTGGGGACTTCACAGCTACGATGGAACTCCGTTGGTTAGCATATGGAGCTGGCTCATAGATGTTTAGAAAATAGACTTATTTTTCCCCCATATATGGCACAGTTTTCAAAGTTTTGCCTTCTATTCCTTTATTACATAAATCATATGGTAACTAACTTTGAAAAGAATGCCAAATGGTAAAAAATAAAGCCAGGACTTACCTGAGCCCACATGGGCCAGCTCAACACTACCCTGGAGTTCTATGGTAGCTGTGACATCACAGCATGCTTTATGCTGTGGGGACAGGGTGGACCTGGAGTCTGCAGGCACAATTTCAGGAACCCTTAAAGAGAAAAGTTAGTTTTAAGTGCTAATGTTCAGAATGTTCTATACTATGGTCAGTAGAAAGATGCAGATGCAGCCGGCTATGTCTAGGTAGCACTCAGCATTCTTTCGCATATGAAAGAGAAACTATATACCCAGAAAAAAAAAAATTTAATATTCCCAAATCTAGCTTAATCATGGTCCTGGGCCTAAGTATCTATGGAATACTCAATACTCAAACTACTTTTAAATATAAAATGTCCTTAATATTTGGGGAGGGAAACAGTTCTGAGGAAGTAGTACTGGGGTCTGAACTCAAGGCCTCATGCTTGCTTGCTCAGCTGGCACTCTACAACTCAAACAATGCTTCTGGCCAGGCTTTTTCCTGATTATTTTGGAGATGGAACTGTAAGCAGTTTTCTCCCCAGGCTGGCTTCTGGCCAGGATCCTCCAGATCACAACCTCTTGAGTAGTTAGGATTTACAGGCATGAGCTACCAGGGCCCAAATAAAACTTTTTAAGTGTTAAGTTTTCAAAGAGGCACAGTCACAGAGAACCCCAGAAACAGTTTGAGCAAGTCAAACCGATCAGCTCTCGCTGTATTTTTCACAGCAAAACCAATGGCAACAAGTTAAGCCACACTGTTGTGGACCCCAAAAATCCCAAGACTTGGGAGGCCAACACAAGAGGATTATAAAATCAAGGCCAGCCAAAGTTACATAACAAAGTCTTGTTTAAAAATTATTTTAATCTACCATTTCTATTCCTAGAAGAACGTTATAGAACAGTAAGCTTTCAAGTCTAGCTGCTATACAATATTCTCACATTTATTAATATATCTTCTTCAGAAAAGATTTAATGAGATAAGGAAATCAAATAGTCTCAAAGGCCTTTTAAGTGTTCTAATTATTATGACAAATTATGTCAAATACAGTTTATGGTTCTGAGTTCTTAACTCCTTATATCTTCTAACAAACAGCTAACAAACCAACTGTTGCAAAAATATATATCCCAAAGAATGGATAGATACTGAACTGAAAAAATTTTTTCATAAGGATGGAAGGATTAAAAGAACACATAACAAAGTCCTCTGTGACAAATGGCCAGAGAGAGGTCCAAAGACATTTCATGGGTTACAGAAAATTAACAAGTTCAAATGACCAAACATCAAACTATTCAGTCAAAGGAAGAGACTAGAAGACCCAGAAATAAAACCATACACTTAACAGTTATCTGATATTTAATAAGGGAGCCAAAGATATGCAGGGGCGGGGGAGACAACTTCTTCAATAACTGGTGTTGGGAAACGTTGGCATCCATATGCAGAAAACTAAAAGTGGATCCCTGTTTGTCACCATGCACTAATATCAACTTAAACTGAGTCAAGACTTCAATGTCAGACCTGAAACTTTGAAATTGCTGTACAAGGGAGTAGGAAAAATGCTAGAACTTACAGGCCTAAGTAGAAACTTTTTGGAAAAAGTCCCTGGGGCACAGCAGATAAGAGAAAGACTTGACAAATGGGATTACATCAAAATAAGAAGTTTCTGCACATCAAAGGAGGTACTCAACTAGAAAGACAACCGCTAGAAGAGCTTTATCAACAATACATCCAACAAAGGCCTAACACCCAAAATATATAAGGAACTCAAGAAACTAACCCTTCCCAAAGCCAATAAACCAATCACTAAATGGGCAAAGGAATTAAGGAGAGATTTCTCTGAAGAAGTAGTAAGAATGGTAAAGAAACATATGAAGAAATACTCACCATCCCTGGCCATAAAGGAAATCCAAATCAAATCTACCTCACCTCAGACTGGCCACCAACATGAATTTGAAGAACAATAAATGCTGGCAGGGATGTGGAGAAAAAAGAGACCCTGTTGGTGGAAATGTAAATTACCACTCTGGGCAGTGGTATGGAGGTTCCTCAAAAAAACTAAATAAAGATCTTCCCTACACCCTGCCATACCATTCTGAGCATCTACCCAGAGCCCTGTGTGCCAGGATAGCATAGACACTTGCACATTCATATTCATTGTTGTACCACTCACAATAGCCAAGTTACAGAAACAGCCCAGATGCCCTACAACAGATGAATAGATTTTTAAAAAATGTGGTATCTATACACAATAGAATTCTACGCAGCCATTAGAAAGAATATTATATCATTTGCAGAGAAATGGATAGACCTAGAACAAATCATGTTAAGTGAGGTAACCAAGCTCAGAGACAAACAGCTCTTGTTCTCTTTCATATACTGAAGCCAGATCTGAAATACATAATAAAATATACAAGACTCTAGGGAATCAAACAAAGTAAGAACAAAGGAGTATATTTAGGAGATGAACACAAAGGTGCAATGCCTACCTCTGCCTCGATCAAATAAAATAGTACTTAATCTAATAAACTCCAGGCAAATGGAAACAAGAGGAGTATTCTTTTCTTTTTTGCCTGTTTGTTCATTTATCTGTCTTGGGGGGGGGAGCACAAAGGGTGAACAAAGGTAGCCATGGAAGTCAGTAGATACTGCTGAAAATGAACTATACAAATTGTGGACAGAGGAGGGAAAAACTGGGAGAGAGCAAGAGAAAGGGTACCACTGTCCAAAAAGAAACATACTCACTATTACCTGAATTATGAAACAGTAACCAGTATTACCTGACTAATGAGACAGTACCCAGTTATTACCTGACTTATGAAACAGTACCCAGTATCACATGACTTATGAAACAATAACCCTTTCTCAGCATCGCCTTTTATAACATTTAAAAAGAGGAAAACATTTTAATCCAAAATATAAGTTTTATAAAAATAAGCATTCCAACTATATAAAGTAAAGCAAATAAAAGTGCAAAAAATCTAGATGTTCTATAGTGATACTAAAAGCTATTATTTCATTTTAATAGCTTTTCCTATCTCTATCCTGTAATGCATATACTTGCTTTTGCTATTTAACAGCAACAAAAAAACTAGCCCTTCATATTACTAAAACCAGTACAAATGTCTAAATTTGGTGAAACAAGACTTATGTCCAATTACAAACACATAAAACATACTGCATCCATACAATGATTGCTCAGTTATTAAAAGAAAGCAAATTCTGGCATATGTTATGACATAGACACTGTGCTAAAAAAGTCAAATACTATATGATTTCATTCATGTGGCTCATTAGAGGTGGAATTCACAGAAAACAGAATGGAACATATACACAGAGGAATTTTATTCATCCATTAGGAAGAATGATATTATATCACCGAAAAGAATTGGATGGACCTGAAAAAAATTATGTTAAGTGAAGTGAATCAGACCCAGAGAGAAAAAAGACGCCATGAGTTCTCTCATATGTGCAAACTGGATCTATACGAGTAAGCACATATGGAGTTGTACACAAATGTATTAACCAAAGTATGGTGTTTTCAAGGGAGAATTCAAACAGTGTAATTCCTTAGAAAATCTAAATCTAATCTAAATCTAAATCTAACACAACAAAATGAATACCAGAAATTTGGCACTTGAAAGGTGGGAGGGGGAAAGAGTGTCAAGGAAAGGAGGGTAGAAAAATGAAGAGGGGAAGAGGGGGAGAAAGAATGCAATCCTAATATTCAATGAACGTTTTACAAAATTAAGAAAATTGAAGGGAAGGGTTAGGTTGGGTGGGATGAGGGAGAATAATGAAAGAGCTGACATCAATCAAGATGCATTGTACTCATAAACATTTGTGGAATGATAACTCCTTTATACAACTACTTAAATAAAAAATATAATTTAAAAAGCGAATTGAATCTAAACCAATCCTCCAAACAGACTTATCCTGCAAAACTAGATTCTTCAAAAACATTAATGTCGGGCTGGGAAGGTGGCTCAGTGGTAGAGCGCTTGCCTTGCATGCTCGAGGCCCTGGGTTTGATTCCTCAGCACCACATAAGCAAAAAGAAAAAAGCCAGAAGTGGTGCTGTGGCTCAAGTGGTAGAGCGCTAGCCTTGAGCTGAAGAGCTGAGGTACAGCGCCCAGGCCCAGAGTTCAGGCCCCACGACCGGACCCAAAAAAAAAAAAAAATACATTAATGTCACAAAAAAAAAAAAAAAAAGCAAACTGAATCCAAGCACCAGTAACTCACACCTGTAATCTAGCCTACTCAAGAAGACAGATCTGAAGGTCACAGTTTGAAGCCAGCCCTGGCAGAAAAATCCCTGTGAGATTCTTATCTCCAATTAACCACTCAAAAAAAAACCAGGGGAGGCTGGGAAGTGATGTGAAGGGTAAACAAAGGAGGAGGCTGCAATGCTTGGTAAGAAATGTACGCATTATCCTGCCCATGCAATTGTAACCCCTCTGTACAGTATTTTCACAAATAAAATTAAAAAAAAAAAAAAAACAGAAGTACTACTGTGGCTGAAAGTGGTAGAGCAGTAGCCTTGAGCAAAGGAGGTCAGGACAGTGCCCAGGCCCTGATGACCCATCAAAAAAAAAAAAAAGCAAGCTGAGCTCTGGTGGTTCTTGCCTGTCATCATAGCTATGCAGAAAGTTGACATCCAGAGGATTGAGATTCAAAGCCAGCCCCACAGCAAAGTCCATAAAACTCTATCTCCAAAATAACCAGCAAAAAAGCAGAGCTAGAGTCTTTAACCCCGATTTCCTACATGGGGAATAAGAAATGTCTGTCCCTATTTAAAACCATTTCTCTTTACTTTAATGCTGGTATACTAAAAAATAAATCCTTCTTTGTATAACTGATAGCAAAATTTAAAAATACACCTTTTTTTTAACCAAAAAAAAAAAAATCTAGAGGTATTGCTTACGGGGAAAGAGTGACAGCAGAACAAGGAAGCCAAGTACAAAGGCCTCAGTTCAAATCCTAGTACCAAAAAAAAAAAAATCAGACACTGCCTTACACTGATTAAACAGTCTGAGGCTAGGCAATCACTGAAACAACTGGTGAAACAAAATATAAACTCTGTCTCATTTCCTGTATAATTAGATAATGTGCTCAGGTAGGGAAAACATCCTCCATATTGGTAAATACCAAGACATGTTTCCTATGTCTGCATCTACTCAAATGTTTACTCAGTAGAGAAGGAAGGTAACAAAGTAATAATGACTGGCACAGGTATGCTGCATTCAGTGTATTTACACTTGCAACTTTTATACAGAACATGAAACTTTTAGAAATAAACACTGATGGTTAACAAACCAGTTGGCTATACAAGACTAAGGTTAATGAGAATAGAAAGAGAACTACTGCAGGTAATTCAATGATCCGCACTTTGTTTTTGCTCTATAATATACATAACTTTTTATAAGGCTTTTTAAGGATTTATTTTTCTATTTCAGACCAATGTTTTGGGTTTTAGCACATCCTATATTGCCTTAGTGTTTTCAGTTAATACCTTCAAAAAAGAAAAGTCTTTAAATCAGTAATTATAATTCAGTATCACAAAATCAAGAATCACTAGATTCTACTTCCTTTTTCACAGGAGGTGTACATTACTGGTATGCAAGTCTATATAATCAATCATTTCTGAGAGGCAGAAATTACTTCTCAGACATACCAAAAGCAACCAGAAGAGTATTTCACAGGTTGTGTCTGCCACCACCATCTATTTAACTGACTAAAACCCACTTTTCCTGGATGCTCTTTTTATTTATTTATTTATTTATTGGTCGGTTGTGGAACTTGAACTCAGGGCCTGGGCACTGTCCCTGAGCAAATTCTTTTGCTCAATGAGCTGAAGAGCGCAGGGACAGCGGTCAGGCCCAGAGTTCAAGCCCCACGACCAAGCAAAAAACTAAAATAAAAAATTTAAATCTGAAAATCTCTTACAGCCTGAAGGATAAAAAGACATCCAACTTGTGCTTGAACTACAGTTAGATCTTCTGAAGAGACTAGTGGAAGACTTTTGGATAGGCTATACCAACTTGTTCTTTCTTTGGTAGAAGTAATTCACATTTTTCACATTTCTTTTTTGGATTAAACAGGTTTATGTCAGCAATTTAAACAAATTGTACATATAAGCTGAAATAAAATTTTAAGTATTACTTTAATTTGTAAAAAAAAAAAATTCTTTTGCTCAAGGCTAGCACTTGAGCCACAGCACCACTTGTAGGCCTTTCCTGTATATGTGGTACTGAGGAATCGAAACCAGGGCTTCATGCATGCGAGGCAAGCACTCTATCACTAAGCCACATTCCCAGCCCCTGGATGCTCTTTTTAAAAAAACCATACCAGACTAAACTGACCAGAATCAATTAACAATAAAAGGATAAGAGGAAAAAAGTGTGTGTTCTCCCTAGACAATATTTGTATTTTATGAAAATGTACTTATATTGATGAAAGTTCAGCTTACTTTAAATCATGTCATAAAATACTATTTTGTGGGGCTGGGAAGGTGGCTCAGTGGTAGAGCGCTTGCCTTGTATGCATGAGGCTCTGGGTTCGATTCCTCAGCACCACATAAGCAAAAAGAAAAAAAGCCGGAAGTGGCGCTGTGGCTCAGGTGGTAGAGCACTAGCCTTGAGCTAAAGAGCTGAGGGACAGTGCCCAGGCCCAGAGTTCAGACCCCACGACTGGAACCAAAAAAAAAAAAAATACTATTTTGTATCCAGTTCCAAAAATCACCATAAGAAATCCTTAAACCTTTAAACACAAGACCAAATTACTTGAATAAAATTGCTTGTCATAAATGCTAAAAAGAATTCTACTACCTGCTAGTATGAACCTCATTGGATAGAAAGTAAATATAGCAGAAAGAATGTGAATAAAGCAAAGGATGAGTTTTTACAGACACACATCCCACATAACATTTCCATCAGTTAAGTAGGGACATACAAGGAAGCAATCGCCAGCGTTTTCAGCCGCTTGCTATCCTTTTATGGATACAGTGCCAAAGATTTGCTACAAGAGTTTGTATATTCTGGATTCTATTAAAAGCTTTTAATAGGATATTTTCACTTAGCCATTTTTGTCAAAAAAAAAAAAAGCTATTCATAAGATCTGAAGCCTTTTTTGCCTTCATTCATATGTAAAGTAATGCATTAAAAACACACACACACAAGATACTACATCAGAAAAGAGTGTCTTTCCGGTCTAGTATCAATATAAAATCAAAAATTGTAATCTAACATGTTAAAAAAAATCCCTAACTTCCTACCTAAATTTCCAGAGATGCTCTCTAAAAATGACGTTAAAACAAACAAAATCTGCTTCTGAGCAAACAATGTGGAAGTAATGATGATTGTAACATAATTCCACAGGACACAAAAATTTCTAAAGACAGAAAATAGATTGCCAAAAACTGCTGCCATATACCAGGCTGAAAATAGGCCAACCCAAGCAAAGAAGAACAAATAGTACAGAAATCTCTCTCTCTGTCTGTCTTTCCCTCTCCCCCTTCCACACACACACACACACCATGTTCAACACACACACACACACACACACCGTTCAAATTATGTGACCTAACACTGGATCCACTACATATAGACAGAGATTTAGCTGCCTTAAAAAAGGCAAAACTTGGGCTGGGAAGGTGGCTCAGTGGTAAAGCGCTTGCCTTGCATGCTCAAGACCCTGGGTTCGACTCCTCAGCACCACATAAGCAGAAAGAAAAAAGCCGAAAGTGGCGCTGTGGCTCAAAGTGGTAGAGCGCTAGCCTTGAGCTGAAGAGCTGAGGGACAGTGCTCAGGCCCAGAGTTCAGGCCCCACGACCGGACCAAAAAAAAAAGGCAAAACTTAAAGGTAATTTATGTGTGATTCTAAATACAGATAAAATGTTTTTATTCAAAAGAAAAAAAAAAGGTAAAACCAGCTGGCACCAGTGGCTCATGCCTGTAATCCTAGCTACTACTCAGAAGGCTAAATTCTGAGGATTGCAGTTGAAAGCCAAACCAGGCAGGAAAAAGTCTGTGAGACTCTTATCTCTAGTTAACCACCAGAAAACTGGACATGGTGCTGTGACTTAAAGTGGTGGAGTACTAGTCTTGAGCAAAAAAAGCTCAAGTATAACACTCAGGTCCTGTGTTTAAGCCCATGACCAAAAAAAAAAAAAAAGTGTAAAACTGAGTGGGACAGGAAGAACAAACTGGGAGAGAGTGAGAGAAGGAGTGACACTGACCAAGAAGAAATGTACTCTTTACCTGACTTATGTGACTGTAACCCTTCTGTACATCACTGTGATAAAAACAGTAAAAAATGTAAAATACATATATATATGTATAAATCAAAACTAAAAACGCAACATTCACAGGTATCAAATTTTACAAAGTTCCAGCAACTATGCCCTTTCAATTTAGTGCTAGTTCTCTGACAGAAAAGAAACCTCTGCCACACTTAGCTGGAAAGAAGAGCAGCACGGCTATTTCACAGTCAGCCTCTGCGTGAACTCTTTCATTGCATAGCGAGACAGTAACTCTAAACCCTCTCTCTGAGAACTGGTCCTGATTTAGTAAAAAAAAAAAATTTTTTTAATTAAATTGTAAAATTATTTTTTCTTAAAATGAATATTGCTATTGGAACTGTATTCCTATTGCTGCCCTAAAATTTACTGCAAATATATTGACTTACAACAATATAAACTTTATATCTTAAAACAGAGATGGTCAGAAATTCAGTATGGGTCTTCACTGGGCTAATCATATCAATCACAAAAGGCCCAAAGAGATGTACAGGGAAATGAAACTCCAAGAAAGACAAGTCGAGGGGCTGGGAATGTGGCTTAGTGGTAGAGCGCTTGCCTAGCATGCGTGAAGCCCTAGGTTCAATTCCTAAGAACCACATAAACACAAAAAGTCAGAAGTGGCATTGTGGTTCAAGTGGTAGAGTGCTAGGCTTGAGCACAGAGAGGTTCAGGGACAATGTGCCTAGGCTCTGAGTTCAATCCCAGGATTGGCAAAAAAAAAAAAAAAGAAAGAAAAGTAGTGGATTTGGATGCTACCCATCTCATTGTGTTTCTTTTAAGATACAGAACTTTTGGGCTTCATAAATATAACTGTGAAGCAATCACTGTTTAAAGCCAGCAAGTACTGAACTTGAAAATAGAAAGCATTTGTATTTTTCTTGAACAATTTATATATCCCGAGTTCTTCAAATGTTTAAAACAAACAAAACCAAAAACAGCCAGGAATTCTAATCCACACCAGTAATCCCAACACTTAGAAGGCTAAGGCAAAAATTTAAGGCCAGCCTAACTTTATGTAAACAACAACAACAATAAAAAGTATGTATACCAAGCACCTTCTGAGGCACACAGCTGCTTTTTTCACGTGACAGAAAATAAAATCCTCTTGGTGTACCATGATTGTGTGTGCGAGTACTGAGGTTTTGTATGCTTGCTTGGCTTTTTCACTCAAAGCTGGCATTGTACCACTTGAACCACACCTCCACTTTCTGCTTTTTGCTGGGTAATTGTAGCTAAGAGTCTCATGGAACTTTCTGCCTAGCCTGTCTTCAAATCATGATCTTTAGCTCTCGCCTGAGTAGCTAGGATTTAAGAAAATAAATTAAGACAAAGCACCCACACTTACTGTACAAATACTGTATCACTTGAATTAGTCTTCTAGAAATACTTTAAAGAACTAAAAGAAAAAAAATCAGCCAAAGTTGTCTTAAATATATCTAAATTAAATATGTCAAAAAACAAAATTCATTTTATTCTGACATTTAAAAAAAAATCACCCAATAATCAGGTGTACAGTTCATAGTACTACAATCACTCATAAACTAACCTAAATACAGAGATGCAATCCCCATGTGCTTCTGATCACATAAAATAATATTTATCTAAATGAACTCTAAGAAATGGAAACAAAAGGATTTTTCCTTTTGGTTTTCTTATTATCTGTCTTGGGGGGGGGGTTAAGGAGAGGAACAGAAATGGAGGGACAAAGGGTGAACAAATGCAGCATTGGTACTCAGTAGACACTATGTTGAGAATGAGCTATACAACTTATAGGTGGTGAAGGGAGGGGGGAAAACAGAGAGAGCAAGGGAAGGGGTGATACTGTGCAAAAAGAAATGTACCCTACCTGATTTATGTTACTGTAACCCCTCTGTACATCACCTTTATAATACAAAAAAACCCTAACCTAAATGGCTTTTTGTAGAGAGTGAACAATCCTGAGGTTTGAACTCAAGTCTCATCCTTGCCCCTGTACTTGAGCCATACCTCTACTCCAACATTTTGATGATTCACTAGAGATGGAGTCTCACAGACTTTTCTGTTGTCCAAGCTGCTTTCAAACGTGATCTTCCAAGTATATGCCAAGTGTGAATCACTGGCACCCTCACCCAGATTTCAACTCCTTCCCATCCTCCCGAGCAAGATCTTGCACAAGACAAAACAAGAGACTTTTCTAACATAAGCAAGATCCCCAATACTGGAATTAAAAAGTGACATAATGCCAACTTGGAAGCTGAGCAGTGGCTCATACCTGTAATCCTAGCTACTCAGGAGGCTGAGATCACAAGGACTGCAACCTGAGGACAGACCAGGCCAAAAAAAATACAAAGTTTCAGGAGACTGTCATCTTAGCTATGGTGGGAGCAGAAAACAGGAATATTAAGGAGCCAGCCCAAGCAAAAAGTAAAACCCTATTTCAACTAACCATACAACAACCACCTAGAGGCATAGCTCAGCAGTGGCACCCTGCTGAGTAAATAAGTACAAAGCTCTGAATTAAAATCCTGGTATTGCCCCCACCAAAAAAAGGCAAAAGTTACAGGCACGATATAGTAACTGAATGAAATGTCTTCATGAAAAAAATCTGATAAAACAAATTCAGAATATGCACAGTATTTTTAATCAAGTATTGACACAGTTGGGTACAGTGGCACATTTGAGAGGCTGAGGTAGGGGGACCATTAGCCTCATGCCAGCCGGGGCAATTAAGCAAGACCCAGTCTCAAAAAGAAAAAGAAAAAAACAGATTCAGGCACGGTAGCTCTCACATGTAACCCTAGTTACTGGAGAAGCTAAGATTGGGAGGATCCAGCCCAGGCAAAAAGCTCACAAGACACAACCTAATTCAACCTTATTCAATGAATAGCTGGACACAGAGGCACAGGCCTGTTATCCCAACTCCATGGGAAGCATGAATAGGAGGATCAGGTCCAAATTGGCTAGAGAAAATAAAAAACAAGATCTTATCCAAAAATAATAAAAGCAAAAAAGGGATGGAGGTATGGCTCAACTGGTAAAGTACTTGCCTTGAAAGTATGAGGCCCTGAGTTCAAACCCCTGTATCACACACAAAAAAAAGGAAAAACAAATATTGTCATTAGTAAAACTAGAAAAAATGAAGAAAAGAAAGAAACCTGACTTCAGAATTTTCATACCCATACACTACCTGGTGAAAAACAAAGGCCTCTTTGTCAGTAAGACTAGGCCACATTTTATCTTAGCTCTCCCTGACAGCCAGGGCAAAGCAGAGTAGGTCCAGCCTAAAAAAATCCAACCAGGAGCTGAAGACACATTTCTAACCCTAGCTACTCATGAGGCTGAGATCTGAGACTCATGGTTCAAAGCCATGCCCTGGACAGAAACGTCAGTGGGACTCTCCAATTCACCAGCAAACATTTGGAAGTAGCTGGGTGCTGGTAGTTCATGTCTGCAATCCTAGCTACTCAGCAGGCTGTGGTCTGAGGATCACAGTTCAAAGCCAGCCCAGGCAGGAAAGTCTGTGAGACTTAATCTCAATTAACCACTAGAAAACTGGAAGTAGAACTTGGCTCAAAGAGGTAGAGCGCTAGCCTTGAGCAAAAAGAGCTCAGGAACAGCTCCCAGCCCCTGAGTTCAAGCCCCAGTATTGGCATCAAAAAAGAAAAATTCAAGCTGGGCACAAGTGCCTATGACTGTAACCCCACCTACTGAATGAGATCTGAAGATTGAGGAGCCAGCCAGGGCAGAAAAACCATAAGAATCTTATCTTCAATTAACCAGCAAAAAGCCAAAAGTGGTGCTGTGGCTCAAGTGCTAGAGTGCTGGCCTTGAGCAAAAAAACCTCAGAGACTGCACCCCGGCTCTAAACTCAAGCCACAGACTAAGCAAGAGAATGATTAGATAGATAGATAGATAGATAGATAGATAGATAGATAGATAGATAGATAGATAGATAGTTAGATAGATAGATGGATGGATGGACGGACGGACGGACGGACGGACGGACGGACGGACGGACGGACGGACGGACGGACGGACGGAGAGAGAGATGGATGGCAAAGAATCTAAAAATCCATCTGAGGAGCAGGATTAAGATCTGTTGATCAGAAACATTTCTAAAATGGTGCATTCACTGCTTGATCTAATAAGTCTTGACTGCCTGATAGGAAGGCATTTCTATGTAGAAAAGTTGTATAAAAAATTCAACCTTCCAGGGGCTGGGAAGGTGGCTCAGTGGTAGAGCACTTGCCTTGCATGCATGAGGCCCTGGGTTCAATTCCTCAGCACCACCATATAAGCAAAAAAAAGAAAAAAGCTAGAAGTGGCGCTGTGGCTCAAGTGATAGAGCGCTAGCCTTGAGCTGAAGAGCTGAGGGACAGCGCCCAGGCCCAGAGTTCAGGCCCTGCGACTGGACCCAGGGAAAAAAAAAAAATTCAACCTTCTTAATTCCTATTTCAACAGCTACAAAGCTGACTTTAGTTCAGGATTTTTTTTCCCAGTGTTAAACAAAAAGAACTCATAACTTACATTCAACATAATATAAATTATGCTTAGTCTATATTTTTTTTCTTTGTTCTTTTTTTTTTTTTGCCAGGTCTGGGGCTTGACCTCAGGGCCTGGGCACTGTCCCTGAGCTTCTTTTGCTCAAGACTAGTACTCTAGTCACAGTGCCACATCCAGCTTTTTCTGTTTATGTGGTACTGAGGAATCGAACCCAAGGCTTCATGCATGCTAGGCAAGCACTCTGCCACATTAAGCAACATTCCCACCCCTACTATATATATTCTGATGATTTTCAACACAGATAAAATTCCTAACCCTCAAAAAGCTTAAATTTCAGGAGAAAACATGAATAATAAGAGCAAGATGAATAAGCTTATTAGAAAGTGACAAAGGTGGTAAAGCAAATTAAAACTGGAAGCAGTGGCTATAGGACTGAAATGAAATTTCAAATACAGCAGTTACAAGGGCCCGGTGAAGAAAGCATTATTTGAGATAAGAACTAAAGAAGGCTATTTAGCAAACTCTACACCTGGAGAGGATAACGGAAAGGAAAGGCTTTGAGGCTTATCAGTAGGGGGGAAAAAAAAGGTGGTAGAGTAGAAAGAAAGAGCTAAAGCTTACAGCAGATGAATTCAGAGGCAAACATGTGAGGGTGACCTTATAGAATCTTAGAAGAACTTCAGCTTTGTTCTGAGTGATACTTCCATGCTAGAGGGTTAAACAGAACTCCTATTATAGTTCTTATGTTAAGAGCCAACTGTAAGGTACAGAAAGGAAGAGACAGACTTGGTTTCGATCAAGGTGGTAAGAAGCAGATTCTGAATATATTATGAAAATAGAGTCAACAGGATTTTCAGACAAATAGAAATGGAGACAAAGAAATGAAAATAAATGATGACAAAGGCTTTTGGCATATACAAAACAATGAATTTGTTACCAGTCACCAACCAAGATGAGAATCTGTGTGATAATAGACTTGAAAGAGAGACAATTTCCATTTTTACCTCACTGAAACAGGCAGCTGCACATGAGCTGGGGCTTAGATATAAAAGTTAAAGCGTAGATTTAATTTCAATTTTGAAGTCTTATTTGAATCCTGTGTCTTTCAAAAGACCAACTTGAGTCATGAATGAAGATGCAATTTTACATGGCAACTAATTCAGTGTAACAAAAGAACAAAAACACTATTAATGAGGTAGCACTGCGTATTCTCTTAGGCACAACACCCTCTACTCAAGAAGAAGAGCAATCTACGGTAAGCACTGACCTAGATCCAGCTGAAAACCTAGCATGACAAAACACACATTCTGGACAACCAAATTTAAACTCACACTTTCTCCTTTATCATCCTCGCTCTCATTCCCAGATTGCACTTTTTGATGTCACATTTTTGGCACTGTCGCCCCACCCCAACCCCCAGCAAACAGGTAGGAAATAAGGACGACAGAACGTGGCTCAGTTTATTTCCCCCACTAGTCCTCAAGTGAGGAGAAAATGAGAACACTTGGTAAGTGCCACTAAAACTCTTCAGAAGGACTCATCTGCTGGGCTATTTTTTGTCTGAACAAAACTAAAATTAAAAAAAACATTTCTTGAGACCAATTTGTAGGACTAACATGTTCATACAGTTATCACCTCTATATTTCTGGGGCTGTATCCAAAGGTAAATGAAAGGAAAATAAGTCACATTTACAGCTCACCTATTCTTCTCAAAGTCTAACCTCATTAATCACTCAATATATTCTTAGCAAAAGTGAATGTCAAAGTAAGCACCCTATCAAAATTAAAATTCAAACATCTAAATCTACTAGAAAAATAAACTTGGATGAATGCAGCAGAGGTACTCAGACACTATACAACTTATAGATGGGGAAGGGAGGGTAAGTCTGGGAAACTATGAAGGGGTCACACTGTCCAAAAAGAAATGTACTCATTATTTCACTTATGAAATAGTAATCCCTTTTTACATCATCATACAATAACAATTTTTTAATAAAAAAAAACTTAAAGACAACTGTTATGTAAATTATGTAACAAATGGTTAATTCTCACTAGGCCAATTACTGGAAAGAATTTCTGCTGCCATGTGTCTCTGCCCTTCAGCAGCACTTAACTAATAACTGGCCCAATATTGTAAATTTCCTTAGGAAAGCACTAAAAACACAACATACATATATCATAATTTGAACTATAGGATCATCTGGCTATATGAAAACAGTCCCATGAAGTTTACAAATATTTACTAACTTTCATATTCAGATATCAGCATTTTCAAGGTCAATACTCTGTTCAACTTCTTGGAGTCACATATTTTTGTGATATTTTTAACATATGACTAAAGCCTCTCTCATCACAAGATGCTCACACTGTTTACCAATACTCAGAAACAGCAGCTGGTGCTCCTCAGTAACATCTTGTTACAAGAAGAGGACAAGTTTTTAACTCCAGGTATATACTTTTCCACCAATACATAAAAAATGGCTTTAAAGTTTTCATTCCCTTGCTGATGGAAATATATAATTAAATAGACAATTTAGTACAAAGCTGACAAGGTCACACATACAGATTTTCACACATACAAACTTAAAGAGTATAGTTATTGTAGTAAAGGAATTCCATAGTAAATAATACTGACTTCTTTTACATATTTTCAGGGTATTTTTTTTGCAAGTACTAGAAGTTTCAACTCAGGGTTGTTTGGTTTTTGTTTTTGCTTTGGGGGGGGGGTCCAGTCGTGGGGCCTGAACTCAGGGCCTGAGCACTGTCCCTCAGCTCTTCAGCTCAAGGCTAGCGCTCTACCACTTGAACCACAGCGCCACTTCCAGCCTTTTTCTTTTTGCTTATGTGATGCTGAGGAATTGAACCCAGGACCTCATGCATGCAAGGCAAGCGCTCTACCACTGAGCCACCTTCCTGGCCCTCAACTCAGGGTTTTGTGCTTGTTATGCAGGCACTCTACTGCTTGAGCCAGGCCTCCAGCCATTTTTGCTCTCATTGTTTTTGAAGTAGGTTGTCATCTTATCCTGGGCAACCTGAGATCCAATCTGAGATCCTCCTGATTTCAGCCTCTTGCATGACTGGAAGGAGCAGTACATGCCATGACACAATACCTAGTTGAGATGGGGGTCTCAAGAACACTTTGCCCAAGCAGCCTCAAGCCACAATCCTTCCAATCTCCACCTCCCAAGTAGCTTGGATTCCATGTGAAGCATAGCACCCAGCCGCATGTCATTTTCATGCATGACCTTTTCCACTCTCATTCAAAAACTGCAGGAAACAGAAACTTACCCACACAGGCATTGAGGAATAGCCAATCAGTCTTTTTCATCCTGTTTTTAATTTGCTTTAGTTTTTTGAAGTCCACTTCAAGTTCCTCCTTGCTGCCAACAGCACCTGCCAGTTCAATCCTCTGAAAATCCATTTTCACTTCAGAGTCTCGTTTTGTAGTGGGAGGTGATCTTCTTTGGCTATTACCACTACTGCAGCTTCCCCTCCATCGAGCTCTGTCTTGCTCATTTATTATTGAAGAAGCCTCTTCAGTCTCTGCCAGCTCTATTGCTTCAATGTTATTAGGTCTGGGATGATCACAAACAACACATTTTTTAGCCTTGGCCCAGTTTTCATATGTGCAAATAGAACAGGTCCAATGCTGGGTCCTTGCATTCAGTTTATTCCTATCATTGTATTCCTCGCAAGGATCAACAGAAAAAGCAACTGGTCTTGAGCCAGATCCTGAGGATTGAGGAGATTCTGTGGGACTCCGGGTCCTACGTTGGGATAAACACTGGGTGCATCTGATTGCTCTTGGCCAGTTCAAATATGTGCACATGTGGCATGACCACTTATTTGCATTTTCCATACTGTATGAAGATTTAACCCTTGGTCTTGCACTGGAATCTGGACATATCAAAGGACTACTTCCTCCTTCAGTACTAGAAGGATCCCAATCTCTACCAACATCACTGGAACCACTTTTAAATGGATCTTCAGTAATAATTGTTCCACTGGGTCTTTGGGCACGACACATAGTACACTTGATTGCAGACGGCCAGTTTTCATACGTACAATATTCACAAGCCCACTTAATTCCACGTTCTGACATTGTGCGCTTCTTCAAGTGAGTTATGCCAGGCAGGAAGCTATAAACAATTAGGATATCATTATTAACAGAGTACCTACATAATTCCACCTCTAAAAATATCCCCAAACAATAAATATGCCCAAACAATGCATTTAAGATTTCCCACTAAATTATTCTACATTTCTTTTGAATTGCCATAGAGATAATAGAGATAAACTCCCAAAGAAAATTCTTAGATTTCAGGATTCAATGAAATTTTACTTTGGAATACAATGGTAATAGGTAGGAGACAAAGGAACATTTGTTCTAAGGAAGGAGATTGAAAGGAAGGGATGTCACTATTTTAAGCACTACAATAAGTAATACTTAATTTTGGCTCAGCTAATACCATCTATTTAGAAAAGTATCCAATAGTGAAAAAGACTCAAAGAGAAGTGAAAGAACACAAACCAAATAATATCTTCTCAAATTACAAGCGATGTAGTTTATACAATCAGGTTCGTGGATTCAGAAGATCAGTCATCTCTATTAGTCTTGCTAAGAGAGGAAAGCAGCTTAAAGGTGCTAATTATTCACTGTTTTTATTTAGCACGGGCAAAGATGCAAAAGAGTAATCATTTCAATTAACAACAAAGTAATCTTATGAAAGAGAAATCATTCGATGATATTCTGTATTCTCAAAAATCTACTTCAATGAGGAGCACAAAAAGAATACTATCACTTGGGAAAAAATAAAATAGACAGAACAGCTGAGATTACCTACTAGCATAATCATAAAGATATAATATGCATGATAATATTTCAGCCTTTTTTATTTTTGGCCAGTCCTAGAGCTTGAACTCGGCCTGAGCACTGTTCCTGAGCTTTTGTGCTCAAGGCCCTACCACTTGTGCCACAGCTCCACGTCAGGCTTTCTGCAGTTAACTGAACATAAATGTCTCACGACTTTCCTGCCTATGCTGGCTTCCAACCTTGATATTCATATCTCAGCCTTCTGACTGGCTAGGTTTACAGCCATGAGCCACCAGCAACTGGCAACAACTGAAATTTTTTAATGTATTCAAAATTCAATTCACATTAAATATATACTGAATCGTTTTAAAAATTCTTAGAAACTGGGCATGAATCTTGACATTTGGGAGACTGAAGCAAGAGGATCTTGTTTCCAGACCAGCCCAAGCGACCCAGCAAAACTTTGTCTCAAAAATTTAAAAAAGAAAAAAACAAGAGTTCTGAGTTGGGCATCAGTAGTTCACACCTATAGTTGTAGGTATTTGAGAGACAAAGAATGGGAAGATGGAGGTTCAAGACCAGGTGAAGAGTTTGAGATACCCCTCCAAGCACAATAACATGCTAACTACATTGTAGGTTGAGATTGGGAAGATCTCAGTTACAAGCCAGCCTTGCGTAAGTCTGCAAAATTCCATCTCAACAGAAAAAAGCTGGGTATGATTGTTCACGGCTGTCACCCCAGCTAGACAGAAAGCTTAAATTTAGCAGACTGTAGTCTAAGCCCAAGCTTGGATGGGAAATGAGACCCTATCTCAAAAAAAAAAAATCAAAAAGCAGAATTGGAAGCATAGCTAAGTCATAGTGCACCTACCACCTAGCAAGTATGAGACCCTATGCTCAATACTCCAATACCACCAACAAACAAACAAGTTTCTAGTATTCCACAGTCAGCTTCACTAATACTCTACCAAAATAAAGATTTGTGTTGTTTAGTTAGAACTAATGCATAAGTGAAACAACTTATGCAACTAATTTAAGAATACTTTAATGACTTAAATTTACATTCAAAAGCCAATTTCTAACATGTTCTTAATTTTTTTACAACTCAATGTTCATCTTACAACTTTTTTATTTGTTGTTTTTGGGTTCTGTTTTGTTTCTGTTTTGTTTTTTGAGACTGGATCTCATTATATAGCCCAGGATAGACTCAAACTCACAATCCTCTTGAAGCCTCTTGTAGACCTAATTCTACCACACTTGATCTGATTCCCCATCATCGTGTGTGTGTGAGTGTGTGAGTGTGTGTGTGAGTGTGTGTGAGTGTGTGTTCTGATGCTGAGGCTTCAACTTGAGGCCTACGTGCTGTCATTTAGCTTTTTCTCTCAAGCTGGCACTCTACCACTGGAGCCACCCATCAATCACTTTTTTAACCAGCAAAGAGAAATAGATACTTCCCATTTCTGAGTGATTTTTTTCCTACACTGAGGAGCGCTAAACCACTTTAGAAGTGTTATCTGTTCCTACCTGCCAAATCCACATCCCATTTACAGTGTAAACTTTGCTAAGAGGACAACTTCACTACAAGAAAGGGTACTATTTAATGGCTAAAATAAAAATCACACTTACTAAGATGTTAGTTTCCATGCTATAACCTCCACCTTGCACATGGTTAGAATAACAGTATAGTTATAAATCAGACCAAAGATAGTCTTCATGCTGGCTCAGACTCTGACTTCCTCAGGAGATACTGCACAACGTGATAAGTAGTTCTGTCTTACTGTGAATAGCTATTCCTGTAAAGGAGACCAAAACTGAATTTCACTTACAGCCTACTATTTTATTCAAAAAATATTTTTACAAAGGCTTAACTTTAACTCTATTTTAATTTTACTCACTTATTTTAATAATAAAGTATTATATTTAGAATATTAATACAGAAATAAAAATAGCTAATTTTTTGGTCTGGTTAGTCAAATTAAACATGAGAAAGAAATGTTTCTATATAATGTTAAATATATGTGTGTGCGTATACACACACAAACAATATTATCTTGTTTTCTTGAGTCAGTCTCACCAATTAACCCAACCTGGCCTAAATCAAACTCACTTTTTAGCCTAGACTGGCCTCAAATTCACAATATCCTGCCTCAGCCTGAGTGCTGGGATTACTGGCATGTGCCTCCAAGCTAGGCAGTATGAGCAGTACTAAGTACTTGTATTACTGAAATGGGAAAGGTAACACAATCCAAATAAGTAGAAAAAGGGGGAAGGCTTAGGTTCATCTTTTAAGTTATTTTATCTTTCAGCAACTACCATTATTATCTTCATCCAAGTAATTTTAATTCATCTTGCTTTGACTTTTCAAATTTCCTTTATCACTGATTATACACAATCTAACAGCAACTCAAAAGTATGTTTATAGCAGGGAACTATAACCATAAAAATATTTGTAAAGTGAATAGATATGATAACAATTTTCATATTCATTAGTTCCTTCCTTCCTTCAGTTTCTCAGGAATGAAATACATAAATTACTTGTTCATGCTATAAGAAATTATAAATGAGCAGGGCACTGGCAAATCACACCTTTAATCCTAGCTACTCAGGAGGCTGACACCTGAGGATTGCAGTTCAAAGCCAGCCTGGTCAGCAAAGTCCATGACTCTTATCTCCAATTAACCCCCAGAAAAACAGAAATGGAGCTGTGGCTCAAAGTGGTAGAACAGTAGCCTTGAGCAAATACAAGAAGCTCCAGGACAGCACCCAAGCCCTGAGTTCAAGCCCCACAATAGAGGGAGGGAGGGACTGTAACGAGCAGGCAGGAACTTATAACAAGAACCCATGTCATATACTGTGGACTATACTGAACGTAAACTAAGTGAACTAAATAAACGTATACTACAGACTTAATATTTTAATACTGCATCTAAATGTTTGCACTCAAAAACCCATACTTGCTTTGATACATCTTATTCTGATATGTTTGTAGGATCAACTTCACAGCTGTAACTTTAAATTACTTAAGTTACTTGGCATGGAATTATGTGCTGATATAATATACTTAAATACCAAAGCTTAGAAAAACAAAACCCTGTCATAAAAAATAATTATGTAAACTAGTTAATCAATAGAGTATATTTAGTATATTCAAGACCTTGGAATCACCAGCCCCAAATCATCATCATCATCATCATCAGCTACCTAGTAAAAATAATACCTAATGAATCTACTCTGAAAATACAGGTAACAGAACAACACAAACAAGCCCAGAGATTTAAGAAAAGTGCAGTATCAGAGCTCAGTGGCTCCAGCCTGTAACTAGCTACCCGGGTAGTAGAAATTGAGATCAAGATTCTGGCATGAAAGTTCACTAGACTCCATCTCAATCAGTGGCTGGGCAACACAAGAAAGCTTAGACATAAAATGAAATTCTACTTCAAAAATAATCTATCCTGGGCTGGGAAGGTGGCTCAGTGGTAGAGTGCTTCCCTTGCATATATGAGGCCCTGGGTTCGATTTCTCGGCACCACATAAGCAGAAAAAGCCGGAAGTGGCGCTGAGGCCCAAGTGGTAGAACACTAGTCTTGAGCTGAAGAACTGAGGGACAGTGCCCAGGCCCAGAGTTCAGGCCCCACGACTGAGGGGGGAAAAAAAAAAAAAACAATCAATCCAGCTGGGCTCTGGTGGCTCACACCTGTAACCCTAGCTATTCGGGAGCTAAAATCTGAGGAAGCCAGTCCTACAGGAAAATCAGGGAGACTCTTATCTCCAATTAACCAGAAAAAAAATTTTTAAATGGAAGTGGCACAGTGGCTCAAGTGTCAGAGTGCTAGCCTTGAGCAAAAAGAGCATAAGCAGAGTGCCCAGGCCCTGAATTCAAGCCCCATCACCAAAACATAAAAATAATCGATCCAGTCAGGCACCAGTGGCTCTCACCCCTGCACTCCTAGCTACATAGTAGGTTGAGATCTGAGGATCACAGTTCGAAGTCTGCACAAGAAAACCCACAAAACTCTTATCTCCAATTCACTACCAAAAAATAAGTTGAAAGTAGAGCTGTGCTTCAAGTGGTAGAGCACTAGCCTTGAGCAAAAAAGTTCAGTGACAACACCCAGGTCGCCAAAAAATAGTGCTAAAAATAAAATTTAAAAATAATTAATGCAAGCCGGGCGCTGGTGGCTCACGCCTGTAATCCTAGCTACTCAGGAGGCTGAGATTTGAGGATCTCGGTTCAAAGCCAGCCCGGGCAGGAAAGACCATGAGACTCCTACCTCCAATAAATCACCAGAAAACCGGAAGTGGCGCTGTAGCTCAAGTGGTAGAGCTGAAGAGCTGAAGAGCTGAGGGACAGCACTCAGGCCCAGAGTTCAAGCCCCACGACCGACCAAAAAATAAATAAATAAATAAAATAATTAATGCAAAAGTAACTGGGAGCACCTGCCTACCAAACGCAAGACCATGAGTTCAATCTCCAGTACTAGCAGAACCTGAAAATGTGCATTAGGATAATGATGTACAAACATTATCCACTCTCTGGCGAATCAAAATGTTAAGTGATATATTTTAGTAACTGAAAGCTAAACTTCACTGGAGAAAATTATGTGAGAACAGGTAATTTTTTTGTAGCTGTGAAATCAGTAAATGGAATGGAAGAATAAGAATAAAGTTAGCATGACTGTGATTTCACATTACTGAGAAGAAATTAACACTCAATATTCTTTTTCTTCCAGATGTCATAACACCCTAAAAGGTTTATTTTCAAAGCAATCAGCTCTAAGTTAATGCTACATTCAGAAGAAGAAAAAAGTATTATTATTCACATAGCCACGTCAATTTAATTTCTAAGTCTAACTGCATGCCAGATAGATTTCCAAATTCTATCCAAGACATCATACTTCATTTAACTAGTATAATAAAATTTACATAATCCTGACTTTTTAAAAGAGATGGACACAACACTACCTTTTTGGGGAGGTGGGATGGTACTGGAGTTTGAATTTAAGGCCTTATACTAGCTAGGCAGATGATTTATAAGGGAAAAATGGGGAAGCAAACTAATCCACCCTAAGTACAAACCTCTTTAAGAAACAAACTGAGCTCAGCTGCAAGTTACTTACAAATGAGAAATTATCCAAAGGAAGGCTTATCGGCAGTCGTAAACCTTATTAGTTTAATTAACAGATACTAATAAGCTGAGTATAGTGGCTCAGACTTGTTATCTCAGCTACTCAGGAGGCTAAGATCTAGAGGACTGGTTCAAGGCTAGCTCGGGCAAAAAGGTCACAAGACCCTATTCTCAACTAATAAAAAACTGAGCATAGTGGCATGTGCCTATCATCTCAGCCACATGTGAAGCACAAATAAGACCATGGTCCAAGCCACCCTAGGCAAAAGTATTCAAAACTAACAAAAGCTAAAAACATGGTTCAAGTGGCAGTGTGACTGCCTAATATGCACAAGGCCGAGTTCAAGTCCCAATACTGCCAAAAAAGAAGTTATACCTCAGTAGAGATGTACAAATGGTCAGAACACCTTCAAGGACTACAGATAAAAACTAAAACTGAAGCCAGGCGCTGGTGGCTCATGCCTGTGATCCTAGCTACTCAGGAGGCTAAGATCTGAGGATCGTGGTTCGAAGCCAGTCCAGGCAGGAACGTCAGTGAGACTCTCATCTCCAATTAACCACCAGAAAACCGGTAGTGGTGCTGTGGCTCAAGTGGTAGAGCGCTAGCCTTGAGCTGAAGAGCTGAGGGACAGTGCTCAGGCCCAGAGTTCAAGCCCCACGACCAACACACAGACACACACACACACACACACACACACACACACACACACACCTAAAAACTAAAATTGAATAGGATATTCCAAGCAGTCTCTGTTTCAGGTTCTGTTGATACTTTAAAAAGTATAAAGTTACAAAATGCACATAAACAAACCAGAATGAAATGGGTGGGCACCATGACTCAAGTCTGTGATCCTAGCTATTTGAGAGGTGGAGATCAGGGGATCAAGGACAGAGGTCAGCCTAGATTTCAATTCAACCAATAGCTGTTGCACACCTTTCATCACAGCTATGGGGGGAAGCACAAGGCTGAGAGCAGCATCACATACTTATCATCCCCATTGATGCAGGGAAGTACAATAAGAGGGCCAAAGCCCAGGCCTACATGGACATAAAGTGAGACCCTAGCTCAAAAAAACAATACAAGAAGCAAGTACTGTTAGCTCATGGTGCAAAACCAACAGCGGCAAAAATGTCCTCTAGATTCCATCTCTAATTAACCAGCAAAAAGCTGGAGTTGAGTTGTGGCTAAAGTGGTAGACCAACAACTCTGAAAAGCAAGCGAAGCCCCAAATTCAAGCCTCAGTACCAGCACAGAAAAAAAAGGGGGGTACTTCTTAACTCTTAAGTCAAAACTCCCAGTCATTTTTTCATTGGCATCATTGTCTTCCTCAACTAACCACAATTAACTGAGCTCAATCAGGACTCTGGAGATTGAAGACACAGTGAACCTACAAGTCCTCTCAGGCCTTCAATAATATGTCACTCATTAAACCCTGTATCATCATCTCAGACCAAACCCCTGTCCTGACTTCTCCAGTCTCATCATGACCACTATTGAATTTTGTTATTACAGATTTGATCTGCAGCATTTAGTCAGACCCACAGAGGGATAAATTAACTTTTATTCTCAGTAAGTTTCAGGTAAGCCCTGCTTAAAAACTATTTCTAGCCAGGCACCGGTAATCCTAGCTTCTCAGGAGGCTGAGATCTGAGGATCACAGTTCAAAGCCAACCCAGGCAGGAAAGTCCTTGAAACTCTTATCTCCAATAAACCACCAGAAAGCTAGAAATGGCACTGTAGCTCAAGTGGTGGAGTGCTAGCCTTGAGCTGAAGAGCTGAGTGACAGCGCTCAGGCCCAATGTTCAACAAGCCCTATGACCGACAAAAAAAAAAAAACTATTTCTATTTATCTCCTTGTTGCTTCAATTAGAAATTAAAAAAAGGAGCTATTGGCAAAAACTCTCATGTAATGTCAGTCACAGCCTCCTCCTCACCCCCACCAACAAGGGACTCATTCAACTGGAACATGCCATCCCAGCAACCACCAAAACTGCCAAATGGGACATCAACCAGCAACTAGAAGAGACTGCCTAGACCCACCGGGACAGAGCTAATCCTGGCAACAAGAGTCTACCCAGATGTGGTTGGTATCAGATCCTAATGGAGTCACTTTGTGCTTGCCCTTTCAAAATTAACCACAGCCAGGAGGGCAAAGGAAAACAGTTCATAAACATGTCTATCTAATGTCCATACCTGTCTATCATCTAACTAGGCAGGAACTTATATCTATTACCTGCTATTTCTATTTATAGTGGATCTCCCATTCATTTTCTATAATCCAGACATCCATAGTCCAGTTATAGGAAATGATCAAGGCCTCCCACCAGGCCCTTAACCACTCCAGAACAGCCCTAGAGCTTCTGACTCCTTATTCTTAACCAGTCCACCATGCTCTCCCTTTACCCAGTCGCCAGATGTAATCAGTCAGGAATAGTTAGGAATATAATCCACCAACTCCAGGATCACCTGGAATGCAGGAGACAGGAACTAGCCAAATCATCCAATTTTTTCTGGACCCAGGCTCTGAGGTCACTTCTATAGCCACTGTGACCACACCTCCTTCTCACTCTTCCCTATATAATCTCTCTCTGCCATTAGTTCAAGCTGCTGCCACATGATTCAGGTAGAAGAGTTTATTTGGGATAGACAAACCTGCCAGGCCACTCTGGAGTAGGGTGCAGCATGTAGCAGCTTCAACAGCAAATATTCAGTATTTTCTTAACTTTTGACTGTACCCCTCTCATTCCATTCTCATTTAAAATACATATAAACTGTTGGGTATGGTTGTTTATATAAGGTCTGCTCCTGGATGGCGAGCAGACTCCACCCTCCTCGCAGCAAAGTCTCCGCCCAGTACCTAAGTTACCTAGGCAACTGGCACACCTGGAAGAGGTCACATCTGCATCCACTGAGGTCACATCTGGATTAGATGTGGCCACACCTTTCCCCACCCCTACTCTAGATAAGGCCTAGCCCAGGGCCAGACGCTCTCTTTCCCAGCCACCTGGAGTGCTAACATGGGCTAGTACCAGCCAGAATGATGAATAAACCTACCCCTTACCTGAATACCACGTGCGTGGTGTGGTTCTTACTCGGTGCCCTCATCTCTGACAACCTCTAGTTGTAGCATTCAGGAGGCAAAAACAGAAACATCTCCAATTTGAGGCTAGCCTGGACTATACAAAAAGACCTTGTCTCTAAAAAATAAAGCTGGGCATTGGTGGCTCATGCCTGTAATCCTAGCTACTGAGGAGGCTGAGATCTGAGGATCGTAATTCAAAGCAGGCCCCAGCAGGAAAGTCCATGAGGCTCTTATCTCCAACAAACTACTCAGAAAAAGCTGGAAATAGTGCTGTGGCACAAGTGGTAGGTAGAGTGCTAGCGTTGAGGAAAAAGAATCTCAGGGACAGAGCTGGGATGTAGCTGGGTGGCAAAGTGCTTGCCTAGCAAGTGCAACGTCTTAGGTTCAATCCCCAGTACCAAAAAAAAAAAACCAGGGCTGGGAAGGTGGCTCAGTGGTAGAGCGCTTGCCTTGCATGCATGAGGCCTTGGGTTCGATTCCTCAGCACCACATAAGCAGAAAAAAAAGCCGGAAGTGGCACTGTGGCTCAAGTGGTAGAGTGCTAGCCTTGAGCTGAAGAGCTGAGGGACAGCGCCCAGGCCCAGA
>NW_012267274.1:5543527-5546567 GCF_000151885.1 Dipodomys ordii
TTTTCTTTTTTGCTTATGTGGTACTGAGGAATCGAACCCAGGGCCTCATGCATGCAAGGCAAGCACTCTACCACTGAGCCACCTTCCCAGCCCTTCATGAGACTCTTATCTCCAAATTAACCACCAGAAAACTGGAAGCGGTGCTGTGGCACAAGTGGTAGAGCGCTCACCTTGAGCTAAGAACTCAGGACAGCACCCAAACCCAGAGTTCAACCCCCATTACCAACCAAAGGTCACTCCTGTGCAGGAGGGGTACAGGAGAGCAACACTCATAGGCCATTGTTGAAAGTGTTAACTAGGACAACCACTCTGGAAATCAGTACAGAAGTTCCCCAACAGACAAAGTAGACCTTCCCTAAGATTCTGCAATACCATTATATCCCAAGGAGAGTAATCAATATGCCAGGAAGACACCTCCAAAACTGTGTTTATTCTAACTTTGTTCACAATATCCAAACTGTGAAATTAACCAATGCCCAACAACAGCTGAATGGATAAAGGAAATGTGATGTACAGATATATGCTATGGAATATCACAGCAATAAAAATGAAATCTTGTGGTTTTCAGGAAAATTAGTTTGGAAAGGTAAAACAAGAGAAGACAGAGTTATTGGGGAGGAGGGTAAACTGATTGGAATAGATTTTAAATATATATGAAAACACTGATACTCCCTTTTGTACAACTCATTTAAGCTAATTTTTAAGGGTCTACAAAATCCAATTAAATGAAGAAATTGAACTAAGCATACTTGCTGAGTGCCTCCAAGGAGCATGTAGACAAAGTACATTTATGTTAAATAGCACTACCAGGATGACCTTACCTTTACTGGCACTATATCATGTTTAATACAGGCAATTACCCCTAGTACTACAACTAGTATATAGCACATCTACCTTCTACGCAAACCTAAAACAAAGAACTGAAAGTGTGCATTTTGATCTGTCAAGAATGCATTCCTTAAGAAAAATCATGCTAAAAAAGTTACAATTCTAAAGTAACAATTCTAAGAGGCCTGTAGCGGATGCTCTGATCCCAGCACTCTGGAGGCAAAGGCAGGATAATGGGCTTGAGGCCAGCCAGGCAACACAGCAAAATCCTGTCTTAAAAAAAAAGAAAAGAAAAGGTTCCTAAAGGATTGTCTCCTTTAAAAACTACTTAGCAATCCATTGATTAGAATGGGAGAGGGGAAGACTAGAACACAAAGTTTCCTTCAGTGAAAATATAACATGAATCAATACCAATTCTTTTTTTAAAAAAATCTAACATCTAGTTATTTCAGGAGGACTAACTCTACATACCAACTTTCTCTAAATAATGTCCTAGATACTAGCAAGAATGAATGAGGGAATACATATTTCAGACACACACACACCCCTCCCTTTACATAGTTTCAGAGTCAAAGACATTAAATTACAATCTCAAATAAAACTAATTAAATGTAACGACCTAGGACAAGATTTACCAAAGGTCGGAAGGACATACAATTACCGTCTTGTGCTCAGTGAATCTACAATCATCATTAGATGGGAGACTAGTTTCCCTAAACATATTATATGGAAATGGACCTAGGAATGGCAATACAAAGAATGAAAGAAAACAAGCTAAAAGTTCCTAAAAGGTTAGTCATAACTCCAATATCACCTATTAATTTCATTCTATTCGAGAGAAATGAAAACACGAAACCTTGTACACAGCCAGGCACGAATGGCTCACACCTATAATCCTAGCCACTCAGGATGCTGAGATCCCAAGGATCACAGTTCAAAACCAGCAGGAAGTAAAGCCTGAAATACTCTATCTCCAAATAACCAGCAAAAAGTCATCTGCTAGGTGCTGGTAGCCTGTAATCCTAGCTACTCAGGAGGCTGAGATCTGAAGACCTGAAGATCACAGTCCAAAGCCAACCCAGGCAGGAAAAGTCTTTGAGACTTTTATCTCCAATGAAAATGAGAAATGGAGCTGTGGCTCAAGTGGTAGAGCACTAGTCATGATCAGAAAAGCTCTGGGACAGTGTTCAGGCCCTGAGTTCAAGCTCCACAAATGACAAAAAAGCTAGAAACGTGGCTTAGAGGTAGAGGGCTTGCCTAACATGCATGAGGCCCTGGGTTCAATTCCTTGGATACCACATAAACAATAAATAAAATTCGTTTGTTTTAAAAAAAAAAAGGCCAAGTTGCCTGGTGCCAGTAGCTCATGCCTGTGATCCTAGCTACTCAGGAGGCTGAGATCTAAGGATCACGGTTCAAAGCAAGTTTGGGCAGGAAAGTCCATGAGACTCTTATCTTCAATTAACCACAGAAAACCAGAAGTGGCACTGTGGCTCAAGTGGTAAAGCACTCACCTTGAGCTGAAGAGCTGAGGGACAGTGCCCAGGCCCAGAGTTCAAGCTCCATGACCGACAAAAATAAAGGGCAGGGGCAGGTCAAAAGCATGGCTCACCCCAGCTGTGAGTAAGCAAGATGAGCAAGAGTGTGAGGTCTGAATTCAAATCCTAGAACCAGCTCCTCACCCCCCATAAAAAAAAAAAATGATCATAGTTGCCTGTACATAATAGTCAAAAGTGGAAATACTGTGACCTAACCAAAATGTGTATCCACACAATGGAATATTATTCAGTTACAAAATAAATGAAATACTGACAGATGGTACATGAACTCTGAAAACATGTTAAGAAGCCAGACACAAATGGTAAACTGTTTGGCATGCACAAAGACCTGAGTTCACTACCACACATACACACATACATACATACACACACACACAAAATAAAATTTTGGGTTTTTTTGTTTTTTGTTGGTTGTGAGGTATGAACTCTGTGCTTTCCTGCCCAGGTTGGCTTTGAACTGAGATCCTCAGATCTCAGCCTCCTGAGCATCTAGGATTACAGGTGTGAGCCACCGGTGCCTGGCACAATAAAAAAATTTTTAAAGGATGAGAAAGAGGGGGCTGGGAAGGTGGCTCAGTGGTAGAGCGCATGCCTTGCATGCCAGAGGCCCTGGGTTCGATTCCTCAGCACCACATAAGCAAAAAGAAAAAAGC
>NW_012267274.1:5547297-5551269 GCF_000151885.1 Dipodomys ordii
TCCGGTCGTGGGGCCTGAACTCTGGGCCTGGGCGCTGTCACTCAGCTCTTCAGCTCAAGGCTAGCGCTCTACCACTTGAGCCACAGCGCCACTCCCAGCTTTTTTCATTTTGCTTTATGTGGTGCTGAGGAATCAAACCCAGGGCCTCAGGCATGCAAGGCAAGCACTCTACCACTGAGCCATCTTCCCAGCCCCTATCTTTAACATATTAACTATAAAAAAAAAGGAAATTATTTTTTTCATTAGGTAGGTTCCAAATCAATTTTATATTCAATTCACCTCAACAATCTCTACTTAAAACATTCAAACCAAAAATGCTTGTTAAAAATGCCACTTTAGGCAAAGAATGCTTACTACCTAAATTTCCCAAGCAGTAAAATTTCTCCTGTAATTCTATCCAAGTACCTTTTACAAATACAAGTAGCCTAAGTAAAAACATCTAATATTTCTGAAAAGTGTATCAACAGGTTAATTGTAGCTTACTTATACTAGAAAGTTTCATGAACTGTAAGAAAACATTTTTATACAAAATACTTTCTGAAAAATCAATTTGAAGAAAAAAATTTTGAGGAGCTAGAAGACAATGAGTTTCCACAAAGACACAGTGGATGAGTCAGGATGATTTACTGCTAAGACTGTATATCCATAAAGCATAACTCACACACAACACACACACACACACACACACACACCTATTTTCCAAATGCATGAGCATCCACATAGATACTACAAAATTATATGTATTACCCCGGTATATAAACGTACTATGGACAAGCTTGTTGTGTTGTCCTCCAACAGTGTAGACAGGTAGCAATGAATCACATATTCTCCTTCCTTGTCTGACTTATGACCAATGATATATGCTGCCAGCATCAAAAGTTAAGAATGCAACTGAAGTCAAAAGCCAGTGACTCATGCCTGTAATCCTAGCTATTCAGGAGAGGCTTGAGATCTGAGGTTCAAAGCCAGCCTAGGCAGAAAAGTCCGTACGACTCTTATCTCCAGTTAATCACCAAAAATCCAGAAGTGAAGTTATGGCTCCAATGGTAGAGCACCAGCTTTGAGCAAAAAAGCTAAGAACAGCATCCTGGCCCTTAGTTCAAGACCCAGTATCAGCAGAGGGAAAAAAAGACAAAGAATGCAAACTGAAGCTATAGATTATTTCTGCTCTATATACAAATATGAAATGGTTACCCTTCTAATCACCACTGCCAAATTCAAAACCAAGTAACTATCCCACACCCAAATGTGAAGTAAACTACAGAATTGTGGTACTAATTTTCATCCCAATAATGTGACTCAGTCATTATCAATATCTGTGTTCCACTTATGCTTTGGGCAAATAATGGCTTGCACTTCTTTATTTTTTTTTGGGGGGGAGTCCCATCTTGGGGCCTAAACTCTGGGCCTGGGCGCTATCCCTCAGCTCTTCAGCTCAAGGCTAGCACTCTACCACTTGAGCCACAGCACCAGGCAAGCATTTCTAATCACTCACCTCCATACCTCTTATCTCCAAGAGACTCTTATCTCCAGTTAACCACAAAAAGCCCAAGGTGGAGTTGTGGTCCAGTGGTAGAACACTAGCCTTGTTCAAAAAAGCTCAGACAGCACCCAGACTCTGAGTTCAATCAATCCCCAGGACTGACAAACAGGGGCATGAGCATGAGCGCACCCATGCACACACACACACACACACTCACTCACTCACTCACTCACTCACCAGAGTAAATAGAAAATAGATCCCTTGGAGTTGAAGTCATCAAAAACTATTCTCAATAGACAGTACTTAAGTTAGCTGAAAATAAAGAGTATCCAAGAATATAGGCGGAAAAAAGGATTTCAAACAGAAAGAAAGGCATAAAAGGCCAAGAGCCTGAAGGACTTCACAGGAACAACTAACAAGTTTGGCTGGAACTAGAGCTACACAAAGGGAAAAAATGGTAAGACTGAAGAACAGAACAGGGCCAGACTTGGTCACACCAAAGAGCTTACAGGTTTCCTGTAGGTCTTCTGATGAGGTGAGGGGGTGAGAGCTTAGAAGTACAAACCATTATTTGCCAAAGAAAGCATAACACAGATATTTCAAATAAAACAACACATTACACAGAGAAAAAAAATGTACAAAGACCAGATACAACAAAGTTCTTCCAAGGAAGCAGAGGAAGCGACAGTAATGCTAAAATAAAAGAAAACCAAGTTAAAAAAAAAAAAAGTACTATGTCCCATGTTCTACCACTGCAACCCCCATTTACTTAAAAGACTGATTAAAAAAAAAAACTAGGGCTGGGAAGATGGCTCAGTGGTAGAGTGCTTGCCTTGAATGCTTGAGGCCCTGGGTCTGATTCCTTAGCACCACATAAGCAAGAAGAAAAAAGCCGGAAGTGGCGCTGTGACTCAAGTGGTAGAGCGTTAGCCTTGAGCTGAAGAGCTGAGGGACAGCGCCCAGGCCCAGAGTTCAGGCCCCACGACCGGACCCAAAAAAAACAAAAACAAAAAAAACTAAACACAGGGAATGGCTCTCACTGTATCAATTACACATATGAGGCAACCTGCTTCAAATGCTGTACCACTGGACAGTGAGTTCCAAAATCTATGTTAATCCTCAGCCTTTAAATGTGATATGCCATAACCCCTATCAGTGTACCCGTCTGGATCAAGGCCATGAGCTTAAAATATACAGCCATGAATGAGTTCATCACAAGAACTCGGGCACATTTCAAGAGTAAATAAATGGGTGTCCCAATGCTCCAAAGAGTCAATAAAAGTACTGAAAATCCAACAGAAATAAAACTCCCTCATGACATTCAAATAGCATCCGCCCCCTAAGAGTAAAATGCATCATTACCGGCTTACTACCTTTTAACCCCAACAGCCCAATGGAAACTATGAAATTTTAGTGTAAGAAAGATCATCTACGAACCAAAAAATCAGGAAGTAGTAGAGATTCTGGGTACTTTTTAAGAATTACTTTAATAATAACCAAGATATAATTTTATTTTTCACAGGCTAATTTAGGTGACTTTCCGAAGGCTCTTTGCACAGCAAAGACCAAAATTCCTCATAGTTTTCCTGGCTTACGATTTTTGTACAATATTGAGGCACCCATATTTCATCAACACAAGGGTACCCAGGACGTTGCACAAGTGACAGGAAAGTCAACTAAGAGCGCAAGTACAGGAGGGGCCATTCATTATATAACATCTCTAAGAATTATGTTTCTTTTCAATGGTATCCTTAAAAAAACAGTATTGTTACTGTAACACATCACGTGTATCCATACTACCTCACATCAATTATATCTATTAAGACCCAAACACTGGAAAAGAGAGTGCTGAAGAGTCTTCGGAATTAAGGAAAAGGGAAATTGAGTGAATGGAATACAAAATTCTAAGCACCAGAGTTTCAAAACAGTGTAAGTCTAAGCTAGAGGGGCAAACTTCCCAGCTGAACCCCAAAGTGCCCGTGTCCTACGCCTTCCAGTGCTGACAGGCGCTCGTTACAGCGCTGAGATGACCCGCACCAAAGCACAGCAGACAAAATGAACAGCCCCGCACTGAGCAAACGCTACCGGGAGCGGCCCCCTACCTGGATTTTCTAAGAAATGGCAACAACCGGAGGCCACCGCAGGAGGCGGAGAGGAAAAGCAGCCGAGGGACTGGAATACAAGTTTGGAGACCAGCACCAACTTGTGGCGAGGGACCCAACTATCTACGGCCTGCTGCCGACCGGGAGCCAGATCTCACTCACCGACTCCTATCTGGCAGGAGATGAAGTTGTAGGAATCTGACGGCAGAGGTGGCAGGGCCGGTCGGACAGCCAGCCACGACCGACCGACCGACGGACCCAGGTCGGTAAACAAGTGGGGGCGGACCCACCCTCCCTCAGCCCCGGGCTGTCCCCGCGCCCAGAGCCCAAGATGGACGCGCGGCCAGCGGCGGCAGCCACAGGCCCGGCCTGCGCTCTCCCGCAACG
>NW_012267274.1:5551738-5574426 GCF_000151885.1 Dipodomys ordii
GCGGAGGGGGGGCGGCCTCGGACGCTGCGGACTCCTAATGGCGGCGGCCAGGGACCCGGAGCCAAATAAACCCCGCGGCGGGCAGCACGACGTCAGGGCCGGACCCCGCCGCTCGACGCCCTGCCATTGGTCCCGGGTCCGCCTCCGGCGCAGCCAATGAGCGGCTGCCTCTTTCCAGGCGCAGGAGGCGGACCAGAGCCGCGTGACGTCAGCGGCGCGCCTCCGGATTGTGAGGCGGTGTCGCACCCGGACCCTCCGCGGCAGCGAGCGGCCAGGAGCGCGGGTCCCGTGGCGGCGCGAGGAGCACACCGTGCGGAGCTCGGGCCTGGCGGGGTCCTCTTCTTTTGCAGCCGAGTGCCGAGTGAACCCCGACTCTCTCACATCTGCGGCGAGCAGTCTGGCAACTTAGATGCTGCTTCGCGCTTTCTTAAGCACTTACAAGCTCTGGACCGGACGCCCGGGAAGACGGAGCTGGTGCTTCGCGATAGGTTCATTGGCTACACAAGTGTTTTCTGGAGTGTGTTGTCCACGCCCACCTTCCTGGCAGCCGGCCACTTAACGTGAGTGTGTGTGTGTGATATCTCTGTCTAGTGCACATGCACAAACATTGGTGATGAGAAGCCGTGGGGACCAGTTGGCCCGAGGTTTAAGTAAACTCACCTAAAAAGGGAGGTTTTAGCTGGTTTATCTACCTAGATTACAGATAAATCTTACCTTGTCCAAGACAAAGGATGAATTACAGCCATGGAGCCAAAAATACTGCTGTAAGAATCCCCAGACCCTAAGTTCTAAACAGTCTGACGTAGGTTGATGTATTTACATATTAACTTTTTTAACTCTAGAAATAGTCAAATGACCTAAATAAGTCAGCTATTTATGGAACATTCAGAAGTATATCAGGTTTATCTAGAAAACTGATATTTCCCACCCTCCACCCCCGCCGAAGGACTTTATATTGAATTTTGTATATTGCAGATTTTGTTTCCCCAAGAACCTTGAAAGAGCATGAAACACAGCTATTTTTTTTCAAAATGTAAATCTCTTTAAAAGTAATCTGTTGAAAAAAAACCAGCACTCCCAAGAGTTCTATTGCTCACCTCTGGTTCAACAGGATGACCATGATATTCAGTTTAGTCCATTTTCAGATTTAGATGGGACCTCATTTAGTAAAAACAAACCTCAGAATTCTTTTTTCTTTGCCCAAATGTGACTAAGGATGTATTATAGCTCTATGGCCACAGAGAATAAATCATACCTTATGATACTTCCCCTCACCAACAAGCACTTCACAACAATTTGTATATTTCATCTTCACAGCCATTGCTGTGATTTTCAACAATCTTACCTTCTCAACAATGTTATTTGCTCAAGACCTTATTAGTACATTCAGTTTAAACTGCCGTACAAAACACATTCTCAAGCCTATAATTAAGTCAGTTGTAGATTAAATCAAACACCATGTTGTTATACAACAACAATAATTCAACCAAAGCAGATCACTCGGAAAATATTTTTCTTAAGAGCTTCTTAATCCCTCCAGCTTCCCCTTCCTGAATTAAGGCTGCTGAGTATCTCCCCACCTGCAATTTAGCAAGCATCACACAATGAAGTGTCATATTTAGCTTGTGTTGTAGTTTATTTAGGTAGGGGAAGGGGAATATAATTTTGGTAAGGTTTATTAACTCAGAAGAAAATCTACCATGTGCCAAGGAGAAAGAAGGTAAGAGGACTGGTAGCCTTAGATGAGTGGGGTTGGCTAGATGAAAAGGAAAGGAGAATGATGGAAAAGGTGATGTTGATCAAGATACAGTGTACTCTAAACTGACTTGTTGATTAAAACCCTTTGTACAACTGTGTAAAGATAATTTAAAATTTAAAATAAATAGGTAAGACATCTTAGTTAAGGAAACAGCACAGAAAAGAGGGTAAGAGAAAAATAATCACAGTTACAAAGTTGAATGTGCTAAGAAAATTGGAGTTTTTTCCGCAACCTGCAGTTGAGAAAAAAAAATGGCTGTGTGAAAGCCATTAGTTCTCAACCAGTAGTTCTCAGCCCTGGTTACACAGTAGGTTCCACAGAGGGACTTCTTTAAAAATAGGTATCTGAACCCACCCTTGAGACAATTCCTGGTTATGGAGATGATTTCAACTTACTCTTCACGTAAATGTAGAGTGCAGGCAGACCTGAGGATTATTGATGGAATCCCCATCCCCAAACTTTGTAGATGTAAACACTAATGCCTAGAACTGCTAAGTGAATTAACAAAGCTGGATCCAGGTACTTTTGGAATTAGCTATAGTCTCAGCTAATACAGTTGATCACATGGATACAGTTAAGGAACTGGTGTGTGCTACTTGGCACAGATTGGCCTACCATTTTACTTAAATATTTTTTGGTTCAGCCAGGCATCAGTGGCTCACTCCTGTAATCCTAGCTATTCTGGAAGCTGAGGATCATGATTTGAAGCCAGCCCGGGCAGGAAAGTGAGACTCTCATCTCCAATTAACCGGCAGAAAAAAAAAAAAAAAAAAACAGAAGTGGAGCTATGACTTAAAGTGGTAGAGTGCTAGCCCTAGCAAAAGAGCACAGGGACAGATCTAGGCCCTGATTTCAAGCCCCAAACTGACACATACACACACAAATCTTTGGGTTCTAGAAATATTTCATTTGAAGTCTTGAATGACAAGTTGTAGGTCTCTATTTACTTCCACTGCTAGTAGAAAACCATGGAAAGCTTCTGAGCAAAAAGGTAGCACTACTGGATTTACACTTTTACCTGGGATGTCTATGGGACAGACAAAGGTAGAACTAGAACTAGAAATCAAGAAATGAATCTAGACAAGGACCTGAACCAACAGTAGCTGTGGCAATAGAAATGAGGGACAAGAATAAAATCTGGTGACAGTGAATCTAAAGAGTTTGCCCGTGCCTGAATCTGGAGCAGCAGGAAAAAGTCAAAACTAATACTGGAGTCTTAGCACAAACGCAAAAGGGCCTGCCCAGCAAGCTCAAAGCCTTGAGTTCAAACTCCACCAAAACAAAAAGAATCAAATCAGAGAACTTTCCATGATGATGGTATGATCAACTGTAGGATACACGGACAGAACTGGATCAGAGGACATACTGGCCACAGATCAATATATGAAGATCCTGAGCTCTTGAGGAACTGGGAGTATAGGAGGGAGCTGTGAGGTTTAATAAGCAGATCTTGGAGCTAAACATCAGGTTATCTAGGCAGAAGTTCCCTTGGAAATCCACAGAGGTAGGAAAGAAAAACTACCAACAGAAAGGAGGAGAGGTCATAAAGAATAAGACGTTTTTCCAGATGCTGCAGGTGTGGTAAATCCCAAGTACAAAACCATAAACAATGTCACTTCTTAACAGATTTTAGAGAAAAGTTAAAACCAAGAAAAGTTCACTGGGTTTGACAAATACGAGATGTAGTAACCTTTTAGCAAATAGCTCTAAGTAGGATGGTTGGGAGAGAAACGCCAAATTTCCAAAGCTGAAGCCATACATACGTATCAAAGCAGATAATCAGAGATTATCAGTCCACAACATTTGGCCACAAAAGGAAGGCAAGAGAAATAGAATAGCCACAGTGAGAAGACTGAGGAAAAGGTTTTGTGGTCTGCATGAGCTTTTTTTTTTTTTTTTTTTGTCGGTCGTGGGGCTTAAACTCTGGGCCTGAGCGCTGTCCCTCAGCTTTTCAGCTCAAGGCTAGCGCTCTACCACTTGAGCTACAACACCACTTCCGGTTTTCTGGTGGTTTATTGGAGATAAGAGTTTCACAGACTTTCTTGCCCAGGCTGGCTTTGAACCAAGATCCTCAGATATCAGCCCCCTGAGTAGCTAGGATTACAGGCATGAGCCACCGGTGCCCGGCTCTGCACGAGCATTGTTATAAATGAGAAAAGGTAGAAGGGAAAAAAATGATTGAAAGCCAAGAGGGAAGTAAAATTCAGAGCAGTCATTTGTGTTGACATCAGCAACAAAGCACACTTTTGTGGAACAAAGTACCTTCCATGGCTTTTCTCAATGCACAGACCTGCCTGGAAAACATTTCTTATGACCTTGTAATATATCTGACAAAATGTAACTCATTTAAATTGTTCAAATTATAACAAGTATCAGAACTGCGTTTGCTAAAAAGCACTGACATCCTTACGTGGATTCATAAGTTAACCAAAAACAGGATAAAAATGGTCTAAGAAAAGGGCACCAATGTCTTAGGCCTGTAACCCTATTACTCAGGAAGCTAATATCTGAGAATCATGGTTCAAAGCCAGCCTGGGCAGGAAAGTGTGAGACACTTATCTCCAATGAACCACCAAAAAGCAGGAAATTGAGCTGTGGCTCAAGTGATAGATCCTTGAGCAAAAAAGCTCAAGGACAGCGCTCAGACCTTGAGTTCTGGCCCCAGGACAGACAGCAGAGCCTTACCCCGAATAAGTCAGTTACTTATAATGATGCCATGCACCGTGCAGCAGGAAGAATTGTCTCACTGGACCGATATTGCTCCCTTCAAATGGTGACTATGGAAACTTCTGAACCCCTAGCTGAAGCAGCCCTGATCAACCACTTTGCCTGAGACTGCTCCAATATGCACACCTCTCACTGCCCCAATTCTTCCTCTATTTAAACCTAAAACTGAAATGGGCTAAAATGCTTGCCCTGATTCTTCCCACAGCATCCCCGTGCCATGTAATATTGCCCCGCCCTTTATCACTGCATGGTTGGTTTTTGGTTTTGTATTGTTGCTTGTACTGGAGTTTGAATTCAGGGAGTCCCACTTGCCAAACTTAGCACTCTACCCTTTGAGCCATGGCACCAGCTCTTTGTGCTTTTATTTTGTTTTTAGATTAGGGTCTACAGTTTTTGCCCAGCCCAGTCATGACCATAATCTTGAACATGATCTTCCCATCTCTGCCTCTTGAGTAGCTGTAATTACAGTTATGCACCATCATACCTGTCCTTCATTGTCTCTGATACATTGGGGCCAGTGCGTGGACCTAGCATGATGGAACTTCCAGAGTTGGGCTTTTAGCCTAAGACTAGTTACAAACTTTCCTCTCTTGGGCAGCAACCAGTGTTCATAGGAACAAGGACTCTATTCTAGATTAATACTGTTCCTAAATCTTAGCTAGGAATCCCTGAAAGCTAGGATCAGTAGGTTATGAGGGAATCATTAACATTTTATTGTGTCTTTTGAAGAAGTTTAGGGACAGCCAGGCCTGATCCCAGCACTTGAGAGAATCACAAGTTTAAGACCAGATGGGCTTTATAGCTAGACTTGTTTAAAGAAAAATAAGACTTGGGAATTTAGCTGAGAGGTAGATCACTTGCGTATGATGTGAAATTCTGGAGCTGATCATGAGTACCACCACCACCACCCAAAAAGAAAAAGAAAAAAGGGAGGAAAAGAAGGGGAAAGAAAACATTTGGAATCATGGTGGATCTGAAACAATTTCACTCATGCTACAATCTGAACATAGGAAAGTTTTACGTGAGTAGAAAGGCTATGGACTTGGGAGTCTAATAGCCCCGAGGTCAAATTCTCTCCTATACAGCTCTCATGAGTCCCAATCAACAGAAGAGTACAGGGTAACATTTCCCTGGCAGTCACTGAGGACTCATTGAGATAGTATATGAAAAGTTCTGGCAATACTCATAAAATACTTGATAAATGCTGCCTTCTTTGTGCCATTCCAGGCACTGCTGAGTATTGGCAAGGCAGAAAAGACTTCCTGCGATAAGAGGCTAGCAGTTTAGGGGGGAACAGTGCCTAACACCGGGTGCCCTTGCCTCTGGATGTCCTTGAATTTGAATAGGAAAAAACACATCTTAACTTCCACTCGCTTTCATTGACTTTGGCACCAAAAGGAATCATAGGGTTTCTTTTTGAATATCATTTTGATTGTAGAGATTTCAAAACATGGCTTATGCTCTACACTGCCGAAAAATCCAGATGGAAATTCATCCTTCCACTGGGGCCTGTTCTACAACATGTTATCAAGAGGCATCTAAATTAATGTTACAGATTTTGAAAACATTTTGATAATGGTACCATTATTAACTGGTTTCCTTGTGCTCATCATTATTTTTTATGCATTTAAAATTATTCTGAACTAGGGCCGGGAAGGTAGCTCAGTGGTAGAGTGCTTGCCTTGTATGCATGAGGCGCTGGGTTCGGCTCCTCAGCACCACATACATAAGCACAAAAAGCCAGAAGTGGCGCTGTGGCTAAAGTGGTAGAGCATTAGCCTTGAGCTGAAGAGCTGAGGGACAGCACCCAGGCCCAGAGTTCGGCCCCACGACCGACAAAAAACAACAACTCTGAACTAGCTGGGCACCAGTGGCTTACACCTGTAATTCTAGCTAGTTAGGAGGCTGAGATCTGAGGGTTGCAGTTCAAAGCCAGCCACACAGGAAAGTCCATGAGACTCTTCTACAATTAACCACCAGAAAATCGAAAGTAGAACTGTAGCTCAAAGTGGTAGAGCACTAACCTTGAGCAAAAGAGCTCCAGGACAACACTCAGGCATTGAGTTTGAGCTTCATGACCCTGACCAAAAAAAAAAAAATCTGAACTGGCCATGACATTTTAAAAACCTAGTTTGTAGACGGTTGAGTTTTGATCATTTTCAGGACAGAAGCAAAGTTACCCAAGAATCTGATCACTAATGGTACCATGTAGGGCACAGAGTGGGCAAGCCATACCATTCCCTTGAACAGAAGAAACAGGAAGTGAGGGCTATGTTTTGCAGGTATGTATGATTGGCTGAATGAGGAGAAATGAGAAAGATGTGTGACTCATTAGGACGTATAACATGTCATCTCTCAATTTAAAAACCATGCCAAGCAGAGGATATAGCTCAGAGGAAGAGCACTTGCCTACTATATGATAGGCATTGGGACTGATCTTCAACATCTCTCACACACATACACACACATACATACATACATACATGCACGCACGCGCGCACACACACACACACATGCACATGCACGCTCAAAACTGAAAAGGTAAAAAGCAGGACTATAATCCAGTCTATCTTTTTGGGGAGGGGAAGGGGTCCAGTCATGGGCCTGAACTCTGGGCGCTGTCCCTCCACTCTTCAGCTCAAGGCTAGCGCTCTATCACTTGAGCCACAGTGCCACTTCCGGCTTTTTTTTTTCTGCTTATGTGGTGCTGAGGAATCTAACCCAGGGCCTCATGCATGCAAGGCAAGCACTCTAACACTGAGCCACTTCCCAGCCCTAATCCAGTCTATGTTAAATATGCTTTAAATCCATCTAACCACATAAACAACCTCAAAAGAAATTTACTCTGTAGATTGTTTTGTTTTTGTTGGTCATGGGGCTTGAATTCTGGGCCTGGGCGCTGTCCCTCAGCTCTTCAGCTCAAGGCGAGTGCTCTACCATTTGAGCCACAGCACTACTTCTGGTTTTCTGGTGGGTTACTAGAGATAAGAGTCTTATAGACTTTCCTGCCCGGACTGGCTTTGAACCATGATCCTCAGATCTCAGCCTCCTGAGTAGCTAGGATTACAGGCGTGAGCCACCAGTGCCTGGCTTTGTAGATTGTTTATATGAACAAACTCTTCCTGTTATAGTGCTAAAAGACTGATGTCTGTCATCCCCACCACAGCACACATGCATATACACATATACCACACATACCACACATGTATAAATACACATGCACACATATGCACATGAGCTATATACACAAATACATAAAGAAAAAAGTGATCTGAAATTAATGCTTCATTGCATGTCTTATTATATAGTTGCTATGTAATTGAACATATTCTGCCACTTTGCCAAAAGCTAAAATGACAAATTAGTTAGCAGTAATTCCAAAGTGCTTAAGTTATAAATGTCTTGATATTTTTAATTCCTTCCAGGCATTGCAGAGACAACATAGTCTAAAAATATTTCAAAATATTTGGAAGTTTCTATGTTCATACAAATATTTCCTAAATTAACTGAAATGATTCGTGCAAATGATTCCATTGGCTTCAAAACTAATAGAGAAATCCTAGACCAAACAACAGATAAATAGTGGACCAAGGAGAGTGACTAGCAGGGACAGCTTTCTAGCAAGAGTGGAACCCGGAAGTCAAAAGTTTCCAGCAGCTATAAATGCCGGATATACAATCTAAATGTCAAAAGAGGATCAGTAGACATAGATGTAATTTTGTGCATAATAAAAATTACTCAGTTCCACATAAGATGGAAAGCATGAATTGTACAATTAATACATTGGTTGCTAATTTCCATGACAGAAAATACCCTTCCTGTATTGAAATGTTTTGACAGTGATTACTGGTATGCCCTGAGCTCTCAAACTGGTATCTTATGCATACAGGCATTCAAAAATATTTGTTAATTGGGTATATACCTTAATGTTATACTCCAGGATATTTCCAACCTCACAATTTTAGTTGGATGACTTAGTGAGTTTAAATACTATTCAAAGACATAACAGCTGGATGTTTTCTTTTGTTTCTTTCTTTCAGTTTCCAGTTTGTATATCTTGTGAGAAATTTTAAATGTTAAATCCTTACAAATAAATACAATGAAAGTTTTCTGACATTTTATATCTTGTTCATTTTACAATCTTTAAACATAAAGTGTGTTTTTGTTGTTGTTGTTGTTTCTGTGGGTCCTGGGGCTTGAACTCAGGGCCTGGGCACTGTCCCTGAGCTTTTGTGCTCAAGGCTAGCCCTCTACTTCAGCTCCAGTTCCAGCTTTTTGCTGGTTAATTGGAGATGAGCATGTACTGAACTTGCTTGGTTGAGCTGGTTCTGAAATGCAGACCTCAGATCACAGTCTCCCAAGTAGATAGATTACGGGTACGAGCCGCCCACACCTAGCCATAAGCTGTATTTTAATTTGCCCATATGTTCTTGGCTTTGGAAGATTAACCTTGAAGTTGTAGAAGTCAGTCCCCTGGATGACATGCTCTACTAGACAGAGGACCAATAGCCTCCATCAATTCTCAAAAGACATTCATAGCCCAAGAACAATTTAAAAGCCAAGGACTAGATTTCCTACCTTCAGGCAACAGTAACAATTTGTCTTTTAAGGTATTTAAAGCAGGGTGCCAGGGGCTGGGAAGGTGGCTCAGTGGAAGAGCGCTTGCCTTGCATGCCTGAGGCCCTGGGTTCAATTCCCCAGCACCACATAAGCAAAAAGAAAAAAGCCGGAAGTGGTGCAATGGCTCAAGTGGTAGAGCGCTAGCCTTGAGCTGAAGAGCTGAGGGACAGTGCCCAAGCCCAGAGTTCAGGCCCCATGACCGGACCCAAAAAAAAAAGCGGGGTGCCAGTGGCTCATGACTGTAATCCTAGCTACTCAGGAGGCTGAGATCTCTCAGCATTGGAAGTTAGCCCAGGGCAGTAAAGTCCATGAGAATTTTATCTCCAATAAACTACTCAGACAAAATTAGAAGCAGCATTGTGGCTCAAGTGGTAGAGCACTAGTCTTGAGCAAAAGAAACTCAGGGACAGTGCCCAGGTTCAGAGTTCAAACCCTAAGACTAGTGTACACGGTGGGCGGGGGGGGCATGTGGCTATCCAGTATTGAAGGGAAAGCCACGGCACAGAGAGGTTCTAGGAGCTGAAGCATAGCCCATGTCCTAACAATGACCCATCCCCTGGCCCTTTTCTTCCCTTCTAGGACCCAAAAGATACAGCAATCAGAGAGTGCTTATGAAAGATGCATGCTTTCATGAAAACTACTTGGGAAGCAGAGGCAGAAGCAACCTAAGTTTCAGCCCAGCCTAAAACTAAAATAAAGAATTATCAGTGTATCCCCTAATTTTAAGATTGGCTTTTTTTCAACAAGATATTTGTGCAAAAAAGAATATACCAGATTACAGTTTATAGTAGGACTTGCTACACTTTTAAAATAATCATCCCAACAGAGGGGGAAAAAAAAACGAAATAACCAACTTCAACCTAAACTTAACCAGCGATGACCTTGAAGAAAGAATCCAATTCACACAACTGACTTCCTCACCCAGGCTTTTAGGATCAGTGATTAGCATTGCCCTTGGAGGACTTTGTTTCAAGGGCCTGGCATGGATTCTCTTGAAATATGATGGTTCACACATGAGGTGCAGAGTCTCCCAGCAAAGTGGGGACCCAAGAAAGAAGATGCTCACAGGAAGACTGAAGCACTCAGCACTATTTGGATCGAGTTAGGCCACCAGGAAGCTGGGACATGAGTCCGTACTCTTCAAATTGCCAGCACTGCTAGACCTGCACAAACAACTTGCAGAACACATCCTTCCTCTTTCATGTTCCTGAAAAATGGAAACAGCTAACAACAGAACAAAGGGCAGGTAAATACAAATTTCCTTAACTGCCTAGGGCATTGCAAAGTATCTCCTCTCATTCTTAGGGTTTGTCATTGGAAGACTTTTATATCAGTCAAGGTCCTAGGAAGCCCAGGGCTCTTTAGAGCCCAGAGAGCATACTCTAGAGAGAAAATTGAGATTCTTTACAGAGGTGCTGGGCAGAGTTGAGGAAAACCAACAAGCATAGGGAAATAGCCATTCCTATCATTGCTACTGAAGCTGGCAATTACAGGGCACCATTACCAAATCCTGTGGAGAGCACTTGCTCCCCAGCAAGGGCAGGAGCAGTGTGGCCTTCCCAGACAACAAGTCACTGTCCACCCAGCACCCATGATGGAGCACCTCCTCTCCTTCCACTTGTGGCTGCAGTGCCCCTGTTGGCCACACCAAATGGTGACCATAGCCCTAGAGAGCTTGCTGGCATAGACCTTATAGGCCATTTGGCCCCAAGGACACAGCAGATCTGGAGGGACACTTAGAGACCCCACAACCAGGAGAAACAAATGTAAAAGAGTAGGTGCTCACCTGGATGCTGGTGGCTCATGCCCACAATTATACCTACTCAGGAGGCTGAGATTTGAGAATTACAGTTCAAAGGCAGCCCAGACACAAAAATCTGTGAGACTCATCTCCAAAACCACTGAAAAGCCGAATGTGGAGCTGTGGCTCAAGTGGTAGAGTGCTAGCCTTGAGCACCAAAGCTCAAGGACAGCACCAAGACCCAAGACCTGAGTTCAAGTGCCAGGACACACACACACACACACAGGGTACACACATCTTTACATGCAGGACACAGCTTACTGTGGTTTTGAAGCTCTTCACCTAAGCAAAGAATAGTCAACCCAAAGACAAGAGATCTTAAGAGCATCAGAATTTTCCTTTCTCTACCATAGCCATAAAAAGAATTATGCTAATCCAATCTATAAGAAAACTGAGAAGATGGATGTCAGACATGGTACCAAAATGTCCCTGTGAAATAATGGAGAAATGGCTTTCTAAAGTGAGAGCAGAGGAATTTAAATCCACAAGCTGATAGCTTATCTATCCAGCAGCGTCTCTCTGAAATGAAATGATTTGTCATGAAAGGTAAGATTTGTTGGAGCTTAGAGTGTACTTAGTGCCAGTCATCATTGTATGTTATGTAGTTAAACTATATATTTATAGCTAGAAGACTTTTCTTTTTGTGATATTTTGTGGGGTTTGGTGCAGTTTTTAGTCTGTCTGAGGAATTTCCATTACTAAAATCAGGATTAAAGACAAGGAAACTTCCCAGTATTACTAGGTAGAAGCCAGCTGTAACTCAGAGATAAACATTTTAACAAAACAGATTCAAGAATGGCAAGTAGCTTTATAGTTAACATAATTGTCCCAAGAGCTTATCTGACCATCAGAGAAAACCTCCACCAATCAAATATTAGCAGTTTAATTATGAAGTCATCATAGACAAAGGGTAACTGACATTATAATGGTCCACAATCATTTTAACTGGAGCATGACATTTTTTTCTTGTGGTGCTCTGCTGGCAGACAACATCTGTCATGACTAGTTAAAAAAAGAAAGAAGAAAATGAAGCCAGGTACTAAGGGCCGCTAATACTAACTACTCAGGCAGGGAGTGAGTGAAGGAATGGAGACATGATTGAACAGTAGAGTTCCTGCCCAGCAAGCACAAGGCTCAGAATTGAGCCCCACCAATAAACAAAAGAATGTATCTTCAGGAAGAAGACTTATAAGAGCTTAGAATCTCTCTATATATTTCCTACCTCCATTCTTTAGTGTTACATCAAAAAGCCATTCTTTTTCTATAAACATTTGCCTGAACAGACTGAATTGTGGCATGGGCGAATGAGAAGAGCCTTCTTTGTTGGAGACTATTTTCAATAGCAAAAAATAAAAATGTGATGCTCACTTGGAAAAAAAAAAAAGCCTCCTTTGGAGCTCAGAAGTGAAATTGATACCAATGTAATCAACCTGTTACTCCTTTCTCAAAGGCATGTTTAAAAATTATAAAGCACAAAGGTCTATGCAACTATAGTGAAATGTCCAAATTATTAGGCTGCTCACCTGTTCAAGAGCAGCTGAAATGGCAGGCTATTGAATAATACACAAAAGTAATAAGAAGCAATGAAACCTTTGTTTTTCATTAGAGTCTAAATTTTTTTCATTTGGTCTTGATTTTAAAAAGCTGGAAGTAAAGCATTTTAAATGGAGTGTCCTAAGGTCCTAGGAGTTATTCATTTTTCCTGAATTTATAGCCTGCATAAATTTAGAAAATGCAGTTTGTGTGTGGCAGAAACTGTTATTCTCATTTCTCTCTCTAGAACAGTACATCTATTTCTGACAAGTGTTACTCAGCTAAATGTCTTTACCAGGTCGAAGAGTTAAGTTAGCCATGTGTCTAAGTTCTGACCCATAATGTTATCTGACCCATAATGTGAGATGTCTGTGTGTCTATCTGGAAGTGTGAACAAAAGCCTTAAAAGGAAAGAAGCAGCTGGGTTTTGGTGGCTCACGCCTGTAATCCTAACTACTCAGGAGGCTGAGATCTGAGGATCATGGTTCAAAGCCAGCCCAGGCAGGAAACTATGAGACTCTTACCTCCAATAAACCAGTAGAAAACCAGAAGTAGTGCTGTGGCTCAAGCGGTAGAGCACTCTCCTTGAGCTGAAGAACTCAGGGAAAATGCACAGGCCCAAAGTTCAAGCCCCATGAGTGACAAAATTTTTAAAAAGGAAAGAAGCAGAGCATTCCATTCATCTCCTCTTCCTTCCTGGAGTATGGATGTGATGAGTAGAGCAAGTCTGACTATCTTGAATTATGAGTTAATTTTGAGGATGCAGAAAGTTAGTAGCCTGAAGCTAACGATACCCTGGAGACATCAAGGAGCATGGAGCCATGTCTGCACTTCCTTCCCCAGGCACTTTAGACATGAGAAGAGAAACCCGTCAGATTGAAGCCACTGTTTGGGGGGGGGGATACAAATAGACTCACAAAATAATATTTTATGCTATTCTCTGGGTCTTTTTAAATATAGTTTTGTTGTTATTAAGGTGTTGTTCAGAGGAGTTATCATTTCGTAAGTCAGGTAATGAGTATATTTCTTTTTTGGGGGGGGGTCCAGTTGTAGGGCCTGAACTCTGGGCCTGGGCGCTGTCCCTCAGCTCTTCAGCTCAAGGCTAGTGCTCTACAACTTGAGCCACAGTGCCACTTCGGCTTTTTTCTTTTTGCTTATGTGGTGCTGAGGAATTGAACCCAGGGCCTCAGGCATGCAAGGCAAGCACTCTACCACTGAGCCACCTTCCCAGCCCTGAGTATATTTCTTTTTTGGACAAGGTCATCCCTTCCCTCAGTTCCTACCCACCCCTCACCCCTATCCCTGCCCACAAGTTACATAGTTAATTTTCTACATAGTATACACTGAATAGCATGACTGCATTTGTTCACTCTTCCTCCCTTTCTGTACTCCCACTTTACCCCCCCAAAAAAAAACCCAAAACAAACACCATCACTACCAACAACAGCAGCAACAAAAAAAAAACATGTTTCTATTTCCTGAAATTCATTTTGATAAATAGTATTTTAAATTTTCAGAGGAATTACACCTTTGGGCTCTTTCCCTAAGAGTATCATTCATTAGTCTGACTGTGTATAAATGCCTAGAGTCCTATATAGGTTATCTTGTCCAGTTATATGTTAGATCTAGCTTCCATGTGAGAGAAAACATGCACTGTTTGTCTCTCTGAGCTTGGCTTACCTCACTTAACATGTTTTGTTCTAAGTCCATTCATTTCCCTGCATATGATATGACATATGCATATGACATAATCTTATTCTTTCTAATGGTTGAGTAAAATTCCATTGTGAATAGGTACCACATTATTCTTTGGCTCTTAAATGGTCCCAAAGGTCCATATGGTAAAGGCCTGTGAGGTGGTGGAGCATTGAAGAGATGGGGCCTTGTAGAGGTCTCCAGGCCTTTGGAGACTTCCCATGAAGGAAGGTATAGGACCCCTATCTTCTTTTCACTTTCAACCATAAGGAACCATTTCGCTGTGCCACATACCCCTGCTATGCTGTGCTACCAAATCACAAGGCTACAAACAAGATGGCCAGCAGATCTTGGATCACGACCTCTAAAGCCTTGCTCCCAAATCAGCCTCTAAGTTGCCTCTTTCAAGCACGTGCTACAGTGGCAGCCAGCTGATGCCAGGAAAGCGCTGCTTCGTGTAGAGGAATGGCACTTTCCTCCTCATCCCGTTATTAAACACTGCTTTTGTGGGAAGAAACCCTAGTGAGAAATCAAAAGAATGAGAAACAAAATGATCAGCGCAGAAAGCATTCGATCTTCAGAAGGTGTCAAAGATAACTTCTTTAAAACAAGGTAGTGATAATGTATCTCCCTCCCAAGAAACTTGAATTCATAAACATTATAGCAAAAAGGATGTTAACAAGTATCTTTCTACATAGTGTTCCAATAACAACTTTATATGGTGTTAAAATAGTGACACAAATATCTAGATACATTTTGCCTAAAAGTTTGTGGTATTGCACTCACACATCCTTATGCTCTTGACAGACTCCTCTCAGTAGGACTTATAAGGAAGAATGTGAACACAGTACTGCTACATCCCTCCTCAATGCAGGTTCCTGCTCATGTGTACAGTTTCCATAAAGCTTTCCCAGCATCTCAAGTTTTAGCTCATTCTATCTGCACTAACTCCAGCAATATTTTTTGCCAGTCCAGAGCTTGAACTCAGGTCCTGGGCACTGTCCCTGAGCTTTTTCAGCTCTACCACTTGAGCCATAGCTCTCCTTCCAGCTGTGTGTGTGTGTGTGTGTGTGTGTGTGTGTGTGTGTGTGTGTGTGTGTGTGTGTGTGTGGACTTCCTAGCCCCAGCGGTCTTTGAACTATGTTCTTCAGGTCTCAACCTCCTGAGTCACTAGAATTAGAAGCAGGAGCCGCCAGAGCCCAGCTCTAAGCAATACTTTTTATCCTCGGTCTGACTTTAATTATTTTGTTAGCACTTGGCACTAGTTGATATACTATAAATAACATATTACCTAGCGTACTACCTGACATGCTAGGTAATATGTTAGGCAATTACTAGGTACTACCTAATACACGATAAAGTACCAATATCCCTCCACTTACAAGGGCATTATAGCCCCATAAAGGCACATAAATAAAAATATTGCATCCACCTAATGTACTGAACATCCCAGCTTAGCAACCCTGCACACTGCAGAGCACGGGCGAGACCCTTGTGATCACTGGCAACTGCAGCGCTCATGCACAGAAAGAGGAGGAGCTCACACTTCACTAGTCCAGGAAAACCACGGGAGGATGCAGTGGGGTCATACAAACACTGTGCACCAAGTTACCTAGCAAGTCCCTGGGCAACTATGACATTTTATGCTCACTGTACAAATATTTCATGCCTGAAAGAGAAAACATGCCATTAAATACTAAATTAAAAAGACACTAAAGCTGGTGCAGAAAACAGGTAAAGAAAAGGTGCTGGGCACCAGTGGCTCACACCTATAATCCTAGCTACTCAGGAGGCTGAGATCTGAGGATAGCCCAACCAAAATAAAAAGAAAAGGGTCCCCCCCGCCCCCCCAAAAAAAACACCTTTTGAAAAAGGAGCCCTCATCTCCATCTTGTACTGAGCCTGCCAGTTGTGCAGCAGCCTGTTGACCCAGAAATGGAAGGACCAGGAACAGGCTCCCAGCCTCTCTGTGGGCCTCAGGTTCATAGCTACCTGGCTTTGCTGCAGACAGGTGGGGTTTCTGCTGTCCTTGGACTCCAGCCTTCCCAGTTCTATCAAAGCTCCTATCTTGGTCTCTGGCAGTCCTGGCCACACCTAGGCCTCAGGTTCCTGTGTCAGGGCGGGCTACAAATGCCTAGAGGCAGTGATGTTCTAGGAAATGTTTGACAACCAGTTCTGGGATCCACCTCCTGATCCTGTAAACATTTGCTAATTGCTGTGGTGTAAATATTTCTACCAAGGCTGATGTTTGGGTTTACCAATATTTGACCAGATGAGACAATCCTTGAAAATTTAACCATTGGCTCTTAGGAACTAATGCAAATAGTTCACTACAAATAGCACACTTCTGCTTGGAGAAAAAGGAAGAAAATTCACTGTGATTTTTATCTATAGTCTGGACCAAGAAGAAACAGATCGTTCACAGGGGATTAAAACCGGAACCAGAACTGTAAAAAGACACTTGGACTTTCCAGTGATTTGTAGAACGGAGGGGAAAATAATGGAACCAGCACCCTTTCAAACATCAGATCAATAAAAATGTTAAATCTTAAGATTTGAAGCAGCTGAGCCGGGCACTGGTGGCTCACGCCTGTAATCCTAGCTACTCAGGAGGCTGAGATCTGAGGATCGAGGTTCAAAGCCAGCCCTGGCAGGAGAGACTGTGAGACTCCTAACTCCAATAAACCACCAGAAAACTGGAAGTGGTGCTGTAGCTCAAGTGGTAGAGCACTCGCCTTGAGCTGAAGAGCTGAGGGACAGCGCCCAGGCCCAGAGTTCAAGCCCCACGACCCACAAAAAAAAAAAAAAAAGATTTGAAGCAGCTGGCTGCTGGTGGCTCACAGGTGTAATCCTAGCTATTCAGGAGGCTGAGATCTGAAGATCTCTATTCAAAGCCAGCCAGAGCAGAAAAATCCCCCTGAGACTCTTATCTCCAGTTAACTTCCAAAAAGCCAAAGTGGCTCCAGTGGTAGAGTGCTAGCTAACCTTGAGCATAAAAGCAGCTCAGGGACAGCACCCAGGCTCTAAGTTCAAGCCCCAAGACTGGCGCAAAATTAAAAAAAAAAATCTTAAGATTTGATGAGATGTGAGGCTGAGAAGATAGAGCACTTGCCTTGCATGCTTGAGACCCTGGGTTTGATTCCTCAGCACCACATAAGCAAAAAGAAAAAAGCTGGAAGCGGCACTGTGGCTCAAGTGGTAGAGCGCTAGCCTTGAGCTGAAGAGCTGAGGGACAGCGCCCAGGCCCAGAGTTCAGGCCCCACGACCGGACCCAAAAAAAAAAGATTTGATGAGATGCATAAACTATTGGTGGAAAGCAATTTGAGGGCATGCAGTAGGGTTTAAATTGTGTGTGAACCCAGAAGTTGCTCTCATGGGTGTCCAGCTGGGACTACGTAGCACCTGAGACAAGGATATTCAGGATAGTGATACAATCTTGTCACCTCACGGTCAATACTGTCTCAATTTTATCCCCTTGAGTGATAGACAATTGACAAAAATATCAAGTTTATAAATAACCATATAAACAAGTCTTTAAGATGACTTTTCCAAATTCTTAAGAAAATCCCAGACAACATATCACTTCATAACTATTTTCATATCTCTGAAAACACTATTTAAAAACCAAAACAAAAATAAGTAAATAAATAGAAATAGAAAAAAAAGACCAGAGCAGACTTTATGTCATATATAAAATAGAAATCTCAGCATAGCTTTCAGGGAAGGGCTCATGCAGAAACAAAAATATTTCCATCCAGGCTGTGGAGCCTGGATAGGGTAAAAATAACGTTCCAAGTGCATTCCCAGGGGAAGCTGTCCCTCTTTCCTCCCAGACACAGCAGGCTCCAGGGACAACCTTCTGTTGCTTGGTAGATTTTGAGGTCAAATCAAATCTGCACTAGGTAATCAGCTTAATGGATAATACACTAAGAACTTACATCTACATAGAGCATATAAACTCCCAGTGCAGAGAGTGACTTCTGTCTCCATAATGTCCCTACTCAATTTTGTGCTTTATTGTCCTGGTTGGAAATATGTGCCTAATCATAGTCAATAGCTCAAAACACAAATAGATAACCATACTAGCCGTCTTTAACAGTGGCAGTGACTCATTGCTAAAGTCACCTCCAATCTAAAATTTTGTTTGGATGTAGTATTTCAATGAACTTCCATCAACATTAGTCAAATACCCCCTCTAAATTGCTGGTTTGGTCTGTGCTGTATGAAAGGAGCTTTAGAGCTTTATTTTAATCTGAAAATAATTCAGCCAGTTAAAAACGGAAGAGAAAGTATGAGGTGCTCTCATGTTTTTGTTTTGTTTTGTTTTGTTTTTTTTGGTTGGTCATGGGGCTTGAACTCTGGGCCTGGGAGCTGTCCCTCAGTTCTTCAGCTCAAGGTGAGCACTCTACCACTTGAGCCACAGCACTACTTCTGGTTTTCTCAGTGGTTTATTAGAGATAAGAGTCTCACAGTCTTTCCTGCCTGTGCTGGCTTTGAACTATGATCCTCAGATCTCAGCCTCCTGAGTAGCTAGGATTACAGGTGTGAGCCACTGACACCTGACCCTACTCTCACATTTTAAGAGATGCCATATCAAAACTTTAGGAAACTACTCTAGTTTTCAACTAAGTGATGGAAAACTTCCAAAATGAAACAGAGAAATTAGTAGGTAGGAGAGGGGGATTCCAACACCCCACACAGAATACCCCACAATCATTTTCTTATATTTGCTTAATGAAAACCATTGCTTGTCAGGGGCCGGTGGTTCATGCCTGTATCCTTACTACTTGGGAGGCTGAGAGCTGAGGATCATGGTTCAGAGCCAACCCAGGTCGGAAGGTCCACAAGACTCATATCTCCAAATAAGCATCAAAAAAGCTGGAAGTGAAGCTGTGGCACAAGTGGTAAAGTGATATCCTTCAGCAAAAAATGCTCAGGGATAGCATTCAGGCCCTGAGTGTAACCCCCAGACATTATCCTTATAGGATAATTTCACTTAATTACTAAAAAAAAAAAAGTTGTTTTATTTTAAAATTTTGTCATGGCATTGAAAGTGAGGGAAAATCAGATGTTTTGTGCAAATTAATGTGTGCCTAACCTTCATCTCTTGGAGGCCGAGGTGGAGACATGCTCCTAGCAGGTTGTCCGGGAGCCTGGGGCCTGGGAAGTTGCCATAAAGTCCACTGTTCTCACATTTATGTGTGGCGTAGGGGCTGGGAAGGTGGCTCAGTGGTAGAGCGCTTGCCTTGTAATGCATGAGGCCCTGGGTTCGATTCCTCAGCACCACATAAGAAAAAAGCCGGAAGTGGCGCTGTGGCTCAAGTGGTAGAGCGCTAGCCTTGAGCTGAAGAGCTGAGGGACAGCGCCCAGGCCCAGAGTTCAGGCCCCACGACCGGACCCCAAAAAAAAAAACCATTTATGTGTGGCATGTCCACGGCTGTGAGCCGCCACTGGTACCTGGACAGTCATGGCTTTGTGTGTGATACACCGCTCACAAAGGAGCTCAGCTTTCTTCCTAAATCGTTCCTGGGTGCAATAGTACCTCATGGTGGCTAAAAACATGTGACCACTACAACCTCAGGATATGATCTTACATAGAAAGAGAATCTTGGTGGATGGAATTAATTGAAGTAAAGTGATATTGTAGGCCTGGTCCTACACACAATGAGTGTGTGTGTGTGTGTGTGTGTGTGTGTACTGGAGCTTAAACTCAGAGCCTTGCCCTGTTGCTTGGCTTTTTCCGCTCAAGGCTGATTGATGGTCCACCACTTGAGCCACACCTCCACTTTTGACATTTTGCTGGTTAATTGGAGGTGAGAATATCATGGACTGCATTTGCTTCAAAATTCAATCCTCAGTAACTAGATGCACGTCAAACTACTCTTGCCCAGACTGGTGTCTTTATATGAAAAGGAGACACAGAGGAGACACAAGGCAAAGGGCATGTGACAACAGAGCCAGAGATCAAAGTGGGGCATCTACACGCCAAGGAGCACTGAGGATTGCTGGCAAACACCAAAAGCTAGGAGAAAGCAAGGAGGGGCCTGCCCCTGGAGCATTTGGGGACGTATAGCCCTCTGATGCCTTGATTTCCAACTTTCAGCCTCTAGAATTCTGAGAGAATACATTTCTTTCTACTTCCATTTATGATAGTTTGTTACTGTAGCTTTGGGAAATGGATACAAAGCACCCTGAAAAACAGTTACAGATAGGTATTCATGCATGCAAGAGCACATGTGTGCATGCACGCACACACACACACACACACAGAATGTATGTGCATTCCTTTCCCTCATTCATAGGGGAGGGCAGAGGGGGCACTGATACCCCCTGAACTGCCAGGCATACAGTGCCAGCTGCTCCCACAGAGGCCAGCTCACAGAATGTCCAGTAACACATGAGGTCTCTGAACTGATCCCAGGCCCCATGGGCCTCTGTGGCAGCAGCCCCATTACATCCCAGGTACCTCCAGGTACCCACAGTGACTTGTCTATATTCAATTCATGTCTGACAAAATGGCTGGTTTATAGAAAAAAGGGGTAGGGTAGAAAATGAGGTAATATAGAGTGCAAGCATCACTCCAGACTGGGAGTAGAATGTGTCTCCCAAACACTGGAGAACATACTGAGTATTGCAGAGAGGGGAGGAAGCTGCTGCCGACGGGGATGGGAGACAGGGGCAGAGGAACAGAAGCTAAGCAGTGGCAATGCATTGAAGATTTATAGATGTCATCCATAAATCCAGCCGGATTGCTACAGCAGCAGCAATGTTTAAAAGTGCTATGAATGAGCCAAAGCTAGAAACCACTTCATCTCGCAATTTTGGTTCACATTCCTTTATAAATGGGCAAGCCAGGCATCAGTGGCTCATGTCTGTAATCCTAGCTACTCAGGGGGCTTGAGCTCTGAGGATCGCGGTGGATCACAGTTCAAAGCCTGGACAGGAAAGTCCATGAGACTTTTATCTCCAGTTAACCACCAAAAAACCCAGAAGTGGTGCTGTGGCTCAAAGTGGTAGGACACTAGCCTTGAGTGAAAGAGCTCAGGGCAGCTCAGGCCTTAATCTCAAGCCCCAGGACAGTGATCAGATTAGGATAGGAAGAAGATGCAAACCATCAAGTTGCATCTTTGATTCCACACAGGGAGCAGCTAAATCTACATGTAGTCCAAATTCACACATAGGGCAGCATCCTCTCTGCCAGGTACCAGTGCAGATGGGGACTTCCACATTCCCCAGCCATCTGCGGAACCATGGCAACCTCAATTGCACAGCATATCTCAGCATCAAGAGATGCTGCCCCTGAGCTGGGACCTACAGGAAGAGAAGTCCTTGAAGAACTCACTGCAGGAACTGAAATCAAGAAGGTAAAGACTTGATAGGTTATTGACTTGGTAGCCATTTTCTCTTATACAGTCTAGAAGAAAAGAGGGACTTAATGCAGGTCTGGTCTTCGTTTTGACCAACAGTAAACTAACAGGTGGCAAAGAAGAAATAGACATGGACCTGTGTCTCAAGAGCCAGGAACAGTCTGACTCTGCTGCTGCTGAAGAATAATGGAGTCAAAAGGCAATGGAGGCCACCAACAGAAGGAAGCAGACACGAGAAAGTCAGGGCTCCTCTACACCTGGGCCAATTCTAATCCTGGGGCTATCAGAAGGTAGAGCTGAACTGCAGCACCCCGACATTGAGCTCCCTGCTAGGAAATACGTCCCAGAGTTCCGGGTGGCCTGTGGCCTTTCCCTGCTATCTGCTGCTGCTGCGGCCAGGCTCCATGCTCAGCCCAGCCCTTGCAGATAAACTTCAGAGTGCAGAACAAATGAGTACTGTGACCAAGGTGGGAATGGGGCTCCTTAGCTAAGGAACAATGGCCTGAGTTTTGAAGAGTAAGAGGAGGAACTAGAGGGCTTGGGTGTATGCTGCGTTCCCCCAAGTGGCTAGGCTTGCTTCCAGCAGAAAGTCACTGCACCCTTGGCAGGCCTCCTGGGCCAACTGACTCTTCCCCTCGAGGGGTCACTTGTACCACACATGATAGCATCCCAGTGGCTTCCGCGTACTGAGCAATAGTCCTCATTTTAGGCAGAGTATGGTCTAGCCAGGTATGGTGGCCTGAGATCTCAGCGCTCGCTCGTGTGGTTGAGGTAGCAGGATTGAGAGTCTATTACAGAGAGACCCAGTTGAGAGGAGGGAGGGAGAAGGGAGAAGGGGAGGGAAAGGGAGACAGAGGGAAGGGGAGAGAGAGAGGATGGAAGAGAGGAGAGCGAGAGAATGGTCTGATTAAAAACCTTAATTTCATGTTAATGTAAAGCTTTACCTCAAGGGAGCTTTCAGGCGGTAGCAGTCCAGCCCACATCCTGCTGCCCCCCCCCCACTGCCTGGCAACTGTGCAGCACGCAGCTCCTTCATGTTTGGTTTGAGAGGAAGAATGGCCAGGAAAGAGCAGGGGAGAGATGCTTGATGCTTGTGCTCACTCATCTGCTAGATGGCTTCTATGTGCAGAGTGTGTGTGTGTGTGTGTGTGTGTGTGTGTGTGTGTGTGTGTGTGTGTGTGTGTCA
>NW_012267274.1:5574476-5578007 GCF_000151885.1 Dipodomys ordii
GTGTGTGTGTGTGTGTGTGTGTGTGTGTGTGTGTGTGTGTGTGTGTGTGTGTCAGAGAGAGAGAGAGGAGAGAAACCTTTCTCTTGGGACATGTTACAGGTGGACACACTCACCCATCCAGAGCTGCCTCTGACCTCACACAGGCCCTTAGCTCTCACGGCTCTCATGTCTCCTGGCGCTCTTGTCCAAGGTTCTGCTCAGCCATCCACCTTAGGGGTGAGCTGCCGCCTTTCCTCCAGCCAGCATCCCACTCCCTGGGAGTGGAGAGGGGAGACGCTCAGCATTCCTGCCCACCATCACTCTGAGTGGGTAGCAGGGAATATCGGCAGACAAGGCCCTGTGCCCCATTCTTTGTCACTCACTGACCTCTGTTCCTAGACGGAGGGGAGTTACATAAGCAAATAAGACTAGAATCACCTTCAGAGGATTGGGGATCAGCTGACAGGACCTGTTACAGACCAGAGCTCAGCTTGTTTGTTTGTTTGTTTTGTTTTTTTGTCAGTTGTGTGGCTTGAACTCAGGGCCTAAGTGCTGTCCCAGTGCTCGTTTGCTCAAGACTAGCTCTCTACCACTTTGAGCCACAGCTCCACTTCCAGTTTCTGAGTGGTTAATTGGAGATGAGAGTCTCAGGCAGAGTTCAGCTGGAAAAAAAAAAAGTCTCCGGCTGGCTTGGAACCATGATCCTCAGATCTCAGCCTCCTGAGTAGCTAGGATTACAGGCATGAGCCAATGGCACCCAGCAAGGCGCTGTTTTACTATCACTGTTGAAGTTCTTTCACTGGTAAAAGCCACAGAAGAGCAACAGCAAGTGGAGATTCAACCCAAGTTTTAGTGACTAGCAATCACCAGTCCTAGAATTCTGCTCTCAGCATCAAGGAAGTGAAAGAAGCCGGGTGGGCGGGGCTGAGCAGATACCTCTCCCCATAGGTCCAGCAGGACTAGATGAGTGAATTGCCTCAATTCAATTAGACAAGAAAAACAAATATATAACCCAAAAGGCAGAAAGGAATAAGTACAACTATAGTTATACATATTAGTATTCACTCCAAACCACTAAGAATTTACAAAAAAATTAGGAAATGGTAACTCTTACAGAAGAACTCCAGCTAATAAATGCAGAGGGTAGAAAGGGAATAAAAAATGGTTAAGCCAAGCGCTGATGGCTCACGCCTGTAATCCTAGCTACTCAGGAGGCTGAGATCTGAGGACTGTGGTTCAAAGCTAGCCAAGGCAGGAAAGTCCATGAAACTCTCATCTCCAATAAACCACCAGAAAATCAGAAATGGCGCTGTGGCTCAATTAGTAGCCTTGAGCTGAAGTGCTGAGGGACAGCATCCAGGCCCAGAGTTCAAGCTCTACAACCAACCAAAAAATAAAATAAAATAAAAAATGGTTAAAACATCAGAATAATAACTTGCACATGAAATTCACTAAAGGTTGAAATCAACAGGTACAAATTTAAGCTGAGTCTCAAAAGTATTACACTCAAAATATTTAATAATCTGAAAGGGGGAAAATAGTAATAAATCCAGCAAACCAGCAATCAAGGAGAAAATCAACAGTAAGTCATGTTGATACTTCCTACTCTGGATCAAAGACAAAATCAGCAGCAAGTCATATTGATACCTCCTACCCCGGACACGCCCTGAACAAGGCACCTCACCCTGTACCATCCTTCCCAACCTGCACGTCCTCAGCTTACCAATAAGAAAATGCCGGACTCGGAAGGTGGCCCAGTGGTAGAGCGCTTGGCTTGCATGTATGAGGCCCTGGGTTCGATTCCTCAGCACCACATAAGCAGAAAAAGCCTGAAGTGGTGCTGTGGCTCAAGTGGTAGAGGGTTCGCCTTGAACTAAAGAGCTGAGGGACAACACCCAAGCCCAAGAGTTCAGGCCCCATGACCAACAAAAAAAAAGAAAAGAAAATGCCAGGCAAACCCAAGTAGAGAGATTCCACCTCCTTTCTACCAAACAACCAATCCGCAGTCTGCACAAGGTTCAAGGGTCAAGAGTGTGAAAGAGGCAAGACTGAAGAACTGTCCCATAGAGAGGAGACTAGTAAGACAACTAAATGCCATGAAGACCGAAGAAAGAACATGAGTGGAAACCCGGATTAAACATGAGTAAGTTCTGTACTCTAGCGAATAATATGGCAGTGTGGTGAATCTCTTTGTGCTGTTCATAGTACTCTGGGAGAAAGCTGGGGACTGGGCGCTGGTGGCTCAGACCTGTAATCCTAGCTACTCAGGAGGCTGAGGTCTGAGGATCACGGTTTGAAGCCAGCTCAGGCAGGAAAGTGCATAAGACTCTTATCTCCAATTACCGGCTTTTTTTTTTTTCTGCTTATGTGTTGCTGAGGAATCGAACCCAGGGTCTCAAGCATGCAAGTGGTGCTGGGTTTAAAGTGGTAGAGCACTAGTCTTGAGCAAAAATGCTCAGGGGCAGCATATAGTCAGTCCCTGAGTGCAAGCCCCATGACCAACAGAAAAAAAAAAAAAAAGCCGGGGGTAAGGAATATAGAAGCGTCTTGTGGTATGGTGGCAATTCTATAAATATGTGACTGTTTCCAAACGGTTTTCGTTGTATATTCTCTCTCCCCTCCCCATCTCTTTTGCCAGTCCTGGGGCTTGAACTCAGGGCCTGGGCGCTGTCCCTGAGCTTCTTTTGCTCAAGGCTAGCACTCTACCACTTGAGCCACAGCGCCACTTCTGGCTTTTTTTTCTGTTTATGTGGTGCTGAGGAATGGAACCCAGGGCCTCATGCATGCCAGGCAAGCGCTCTACCACTGAGCCACCTTCCCAGCCCTACCTCTTTCTCTTTCTCCCTCTCTTCTCCTGTCTTTTCCTGTCCTGTCCTGCCTTCTCCTCTCCTCTCTCTTTGGCAGTATAGGAATTTGAACTCAGGGCTTTATGCCTCTTAGCCAGGCCCTCTACCATTTGAATCATGCCTCCAGCCTCTTTTTGCATTTTTTTTTGGTTGGTCATAGTGCCTGAACTCTGGGCCTGGGAGCTGTTCCTCAGCTTTCAGCTCAAGGCTAGCACTCTACCACTTGAGCCACAGCGCCACCTCCAGCTTTTTTTTTCTACTTATGTGGTGCTGAGGAATCGAACCCAGGGCCTCATGCATTGCAAGGCAAGCGCTACAGCTGAGCCACCTTCCCAGCCCTGCATTGGTTATTTTTGAGGCAAGGTCTCACTTCATGCTCCCCGTCTGAGCTGCAATCCTCCTCTTTGTGCTTCATTATGTCCCCGGGGATGGTAAGCACACACCACTGTGTTCAGCCATTGGTTGAGCTGAAGTCTAAGAACTTCATTTTTGCCTGCGCTGGCCTCAAATTTTGATCCCCTTATCTCTGCCTTCTAAGTAGCTGAAATTACAAGCTTGGGACATTATGCACAGACTATTTTTGATAACTTTAAAAATTATATTTTTATATTGCTGGGAAGGTGGCTCAGTGGTAGAGCGCTTGCCTTGCATGCTCGAGGCCCTGGGTTCGATTCCTCAGCACCACATAAGCAAAAAAAAGAAAAAA
>NW_012267274.1:5578057-5609934 GCF_000151885.1 Dipodomys ordii
AAAAAAAAAAAAAAATCCACGTGAACTTTAAAAAAAAATCCAAACAAAAATGGGCTGGGATGTAGCTCAGTGGCAAAGCACTTGCCTAGCAAGTGCAACGTCCTGAGTTCGATCCCCAGTACCAAAAAAGACAAAAAAAAATAGTTAAAAAAAAATAAAAGTGGACCCCAGCCTATCACCATGTACCAACATCAACTCAAAATGGATTAAAGACCTTAACATCAAACCTGAATCTCTGAAACTACTGGAGGACAGAGTAGGAGAGACACTTGAACTTATAGGTACAGGAAGGAACTTCCTGAACAGAGTCCCAGGGTCACAACAAATTGGAGAGAGACTTGACAAATGGGACTAGCTTAAAATAAAAAGTTTCTGGGCTGGGAAGGTGGCTCAGTGGTAGAGCGCTTGCCTTGCATGCCTGAGGCCCTGGGTTCGATTCCTCAGCACCACATAACCAAAAAGAAAAAAAAAAGCTGGAAGTGGCGCTGTGGCTCAAGTGGTAGAGCGCTAGCCTTGAGCTGAAGAGCTGAGGGACAGCGCCCAGGCCCAGAGTTCAGGCCCCACAATCGGACCAAAAAAAAAATTATATTTTTATAGTAGTATAAAATGTCAAATACCTAGAAAGTAATCTAACAAAAGTTGGGCAAGTCTCAAAATGGAAACTTCTTACCAATTTTTTTCCAGTCCTGGAGCTAGCTTGAACTCAGGGCCTGGGTCCTGTCCCTGAGCATCCTTTGCTCAAGATGAGCATTCTACCACTTGAGCCACAGAGCTACTTCTGGCTTTTTCTGAATAATTTATTGGTGGTAAGAATCTCACAGACTTTCCTGCCTTGGCTGGCTTCAAACCTTGATCCTCAGATTGCAGCCTCCTGAGTAGCTAAGATTACAGACATGAGCCACCAGCGCCAAGCTAATTTTGTACAATTTTAATGAGAGATTTAAGAATATTTAAATAAGTAAGAGTAGACTCTGAAGTACATGACTCAAAGCTGTAAAGATTTAATTCTGGTGTTTTTTTTAACTTTAAGACACACATGTTGTTTAGTTTTTACTTAAACTGATGATCTATTCTTTTATGGGGCTCAGAGAGAAAAAAGGCTGGACCAGAGCACACAGCAAGTGGGCTGGGGTTGACCCCTAGTCCAGGCCTATCAGAGACCCAAGCGCGTCATGGCTCCCAACACAGGCCCATGAGGCTGCTTTTGGGCATCTTGCCCAGTCCTGAGTCACCACCCTGGGGCCTGGCAGCTGTTCTCCTGAGAGGCTGCCTAGAAAATTCTATGTAATGCCTCCACTTGAAGATATTTCTTCGAATATTTTCATGATTTCACTTTTTTACATCTAAACTTTTTTCCCCCATCTTCTGAAACTTATTTTGGGAATATCTTCTCCCCTCAAAAAAGTTACCTAGTTTTTCAATATGTGTACTAAATTATTTGTGAAATTATTTACTCAATTATTCAATTCACTGACTTGAAATGACACCAAACTAACCATGCATAGACCCATTCTATATATACAGTGATTCTCTTAAGACCAACTGCCTCTAAGGATTGGATAAATAACCATTTAAGCATAGCCATGGAAGAACCAGAGAATGAAATATAGTTAGGATGCACCTAGCCCAGCCAGATGTTAGAGTGTGCTGTAAAGCTGCTAGCAATCATAACTAGTTATTTATGAGTCTGTGAGCTGACTGACAAAACTTTGATTCACCGCTGTGCATAACACAGTTCTGCCTAAAGTAAGGAATCAGTAAATGTGTGCTGAAATGACTGAAGAAATAAGCAAGGTGTTTTCATTCATTTTCTCCTTTTATCTCCATTCTTTACGCCGTTTACTCCTGATCAGCGGCTCAGAATGGTTGAGGTAGTATACACAGCTGGGGAGAGCTGGGGCTAAAATTTGGCACAGACAAATTGTGAATGGGACCCTCAAGCTCTCAGAGGAACATCTGCTGCAGCTCCTCAGCCTGACACCTGGCCAGACCTGCCCATGCTAGCTCCCAAGGGAGCAGTCCTCACCTCCCACCCTCACTGTGGACTGCCTCAGGCCCCAGCTCAGTGGACAGGACTGGTCCCCAGACCAGGACCTGGGGAATCTTCAGAAATACCAAGTCCCAGCCTCTCAAGAGAACAGCTGTCAGGCCCCAGGGTGGTGACTCAGGACTGGGCAAGGTGTCCAAAAGCAGCCTCATGGGCCTGTGCTGGGAGCCATGACACAGCTGAGTCTCCAATAGGCCTGGACTAGGGGTCAACCCAGCCCACTTGCTGTGCGCTCTGGGCAAGTCTTCCGAACTGCAGCTATTGATGGAGGTCAATTTACAAACAGGACATGAACAGATCACTCGGTAACGCTAGTAAATTCTCTTGGTCAAGCCCCTGTCTTCAGCTCCGGCCATCACCACAGGATGATCTTGCCTCTTGACCTTCCTGCAAGTTCAGTATTCAGAATGCTCCCGTGTCTGTGGGTTTCAGTCAGCATCATTTGTCATCCATCCATCTGTCCATCCATCCATCCATCTGTCCCCCTGTCCATCTGTCCATTCGTCCATCATCCATCCATCCATCCATCCATATATCAGCACTTGGTTCCTGTTTGTTCAGATCCATTACTTTGTAGACATGCTGCCATGTCTGCATCCCTTCACCTGTCTGTGGGGCCCATGCGGAGGGCTCAGAGGTCTTTCGTACACCTGTTTCCCCTAGGTGACTAACAGAAGTGATGGCCCCAGAGACACACCTGCACTGTTCTCCTGCCATGGGGGGCCCCAGGTGGCCCTATGCTCCAACATGGTCCCTTGGGACTTGCTTCCTCTAGCCACTCCCAGCCCATGCCTAAGGGTGACAGGCATCCTCAATGCTGGCCCACCCCTGAGTACTTCCTACCTACTTCTTCCTGGCTCTGGCTACAATGACACCTCTTCCCTTCCAAGGGCTCCCCCAACTCCTCCCATCCCAGGCACTTCCCAGTGACCCTTCTAGCCCTGTCCTGGAAGCTGCTTCCTGACAGACTTGAACTGACCTCACCTAGGGTGGAGTGACGGGGTTACACAGTACCCATATTTGGGGCAGGACAAGCCCGTGAGGTGGGCAGTTCCCTCTCCTGAGCAGGCTCATCCAGGATTCGCTGTCTGCTGGGCAGGCAGGTGGGGCTATAAAGCACAGAGAGGAGACCCCTCCTGCCTGGCACGGGCAACACCACAGCCGAGTTCTACGTGAGTAGAACTCTGATGCATGGGCAGTTATCTGGCTCTCCGGTTCTCGGAGCAGTCTTCAGAACACGGAGAAACTGAGCCAGAGCCGGGGAGCTATGATAGCAGTCATCGGACACACTTGCCTGCCTCCATGTCTCAGCAGTCTCGGGTCAGGATTTGGCAGACGTGGGGGCAGAGAGGAGGTACTCCCAGCGGCACTGCCTGCTCAGCTCTGGCATCTGTTGTATTCAATTCCTTGCCGTAGCCAAACCAGGAAGGCTCTGGGTGAGCCAGGCCCCAAACAGGCAGGTAGGCAATGATCAGCTGACTTCCCAAGGCTGGCTCAGAGGAGAGAGGTGGAGAAGACGAGGCTTCCCCAGGAGAGTAAGCTTGGGTCCTGGGCATCTGCTTTTAAAAGTGACCAAGTTGGGCACTGGTGGCTCACACCTATAATCCTAGCTACCCAGGAGGCCGAGATCTGAGGATCGCAGTTCAAAGCCAGCCCGGGCACGAAAGTCCAGGAAACTCTTATAACCAGTAAACCACCAGGAAACTCCAGGAAACTTCTGTGGCTCAGTGGTAGAGGGCTTGCCTTGAGCTGAAGAGCTGAGGGACAGCGCCCAGGCCCAGAGTTCAAGCCCCACAACTGACAAAAAAATAAATAAATAGATAAAAGTGACTTCAAGCCAGACTTGCTAGCACACATACCTGTAATTTCAGCATTCAGGAGAGACAGGAAGGAAGGTTGGGAGTTTGAGACCAGCCTGACTCACATACAAGTTCAGGGCCAATCTGAGCTAGATAGTGACACCTGTCTCAAGATGACCTCAAGGATGTGACAGATAGGAAAGAGAAGCCTCTGGGCTTCCAGGGTGAAAGAGAAAATGGAAAATAGGAGAGAAAGGAGAAGACAGAGAAGGAAAGAGAGAGGGAAAAAGGCACTGACAGTTCATCTTGCTCTTTCTAGGTTATAAAATGCTTCTTACGGGTTAGCTTTATTTGTTGTTGTTGTTAGCCAGGGGGCTTGAACTCAAGGCCTGGGCACTGTTCTGTAGCTTCTTCACTCAAGCCTAGCACTCAGTACCCGGTAGGGATCAGACAGCTGTCACACCAGGCCTGTTTAGTTCTGGCCCTGGCCTCTTCTACGACACCTTGCCCTGCTCCCTCCAAGTGGCTTTGTCCTTTGCCAAAGGGTGCATGTGCTGCTAGGAGCCCCAAGTCCCTCGCTCCGTGTTTGCTGGCTGGCCTGGCTCCCAATTTCCTCCAGTTCTAGACTAGCCCAGCTTCATAGAGTCTCAAAAGTCAAAGCTACTGAGGCGACTGTGAGAGGATAACACGCCTACTCCTGTGTCCTCCAGCTACTGTGGGTGGCCATAATTTCTGGAGCAGTGCCCAGCCATTCAACCAGGCTTCCTAAGTCTGTGTCTGTGTCAGGCCCAAGCAGCTGCAGCCACCTAGAGCCAGGTCCTCCTCGGTGTCCCGTGATGTAAGACTGGACAGCTGCTATGTCCTCTGAAGATCTCCTCTTGGATTTGTCTGCCCAGGCTGGCTTCAAACCTCTAGCCTCAGATCTCAGGCTCCTGGGTATCCTTAGCTAACTACTTCTTTATCAAGGCATGTATACCCACATATATATGTATTGGGAGGCCACTCCTATATCCCAAGCTGGGCTGATTGCAGCTCCAAAAGATAAAAAAAGTAAAAAAAAAAATCACATACATATTGATAATTTCTTGAACTTTCCGAAGCAAATCACTGAGCTGAAGAGGCTAGGAGACAAGGTCTCTTGAGTGCTTGGCACTGACACCCAAGCCCTGCCAAGCCCTGACTGCAGGACCAAGGTCAAGGATGAAGCAATCTAAAACTGCCTGGCCAAGAATGGGAGGTGACTGAGCATGCCCAAGTCAGTGACCAGGCCAAGCCCGCCTCTTCTGTTTCCATAGCGCAGCAGGAGCTTTCCTGGGCAATCTTGACCAGAGCCGGGGAGAAGGAAAGCACACCGGTGATGGACCTAGCTGGGGAAGCGTGAGCTAGCTGAGGCATTTATGATTGCTGTCCATGATATCAGAGACTGAATTGGGCCCCTGCAGGTCTTTGGGGTAGGCAGTAAAATGCCCTCCTCACAGGACACCTGGATGCAGGAAGTGGGGAGCAGGCTGCTTTGGCCATTTCCTTCTCATTCACCTTCTCTCTGGATGCCCCATGACCGGAATTGGCAGCTGTCCCCATTTGCCCAACTTCCAGTCCAGGCTCTTCCACCTGGTCCTTCAGTATAGTATCAGATATCGAATCCCTGTTTCCTTCACTGTAAATGAGGACTAATAACGGAAGTTGCCTCCGAGGCTGGTGTGAAGATAAAGCAAGACGCTTGTGTGAAGAAGCATGTGCCCAGCCCTCCAAAGGAGCTGGACAGAAGTTAACGATGGTTTAATTATCCTGTCATAATAACCATAGTGACAGTATGCCAGGAATTCAAGTGGACAAATAGTATCAGGTCAGATACACTGTGCTGGCCAAGAGCTTTGGGACTTTTCAACTAGATATGCAGAACATCAGAGGGGCAGGAACACGGCAGCGAGCTGGCTAGGAGACCCAGACCCAGCTATGCTTAGAAGAAGCTAAAGGACCCTAAAGGTCAACAGGCCACAAAGCCCTGCAGTAGTCCTGATGGGGACTGGGCTTGGGGATGACCGGGCTACTCCAATTCCCTCTCTGGACCGTGGGGAACAGTCAGAGGGAAGGGACTCGCTCAAGGTCATGTAGTCCGTTGGTCTGTGTCACGCCAAGCCAGCACCAGCTACCTGGTACCTGTAGCCCCATGGTCCTTCCCACAGGATTTCTGATCACCATGAAGCCATAGAGAAAATCAACATGACCTCCAAAGAATTTTTTTTAATATCTAAAAGGTAGAAGAGCAGGTTTCCAGAGTGAGAATTTAGCTTAGTGGTAGAATGCTTCTGTAGCAAATGTGAGACGTGAATTTCTGCTCTAGCACTGAAAAAGGAATGAACTAAGTTTTCTTTTATTCCTTTCTTTTTCTGGTACTGGGGCTTGAACTCAGTGCCTGAGCACTGTGTTCCTTAGCTTCTTCACTCAAGGCTAGGGCTCTACCACTGGAGCCACAGCTCAACTTCTGGCTTTTTGCTAGTTAATTGGAATAATCTCGTGGATTTGTCTGCCTGGGCTTTTTTTTTTGGGGGGGGTCAGTCATGGAGCTTGAACTCTGGGCCTGGGCGCTGTCCCTCAGCTCTTCAGCTTAAGGCTAGAGCTCTACCACTTGAGCCACTGTGCCACTTCGGTCTTCTGAGTAGTTTATTGGAGATAAGAGTCTCATGGACTTTCCTACCCCGGCTGGCTTTGAACCTCGAGCCTCAGATCTCAGCCTCCTGAGTAGCTAGGATTACAGGTGTGAGCCACTAGCACCCGGCTTGCCTAGGCTTTTGAACCATTATCCTCAGATCTCATCCTGCTGAGAAGCTAGGATTACAAGCATGAGCCACTGGCACCTGGCAAAACTGAATTATCTGCCAATACATTTCCTGTGAAAGCAAGCAAACTTCATGATGTTCATTTTTGGATGAACTCGACTTTGTGGACAGAGATCTCACGGGCTAAGAGGCTGGGTTGAGCCCTTTCAAATCTAGAGGATTGTATTACAGCAAATCAAGAAGATGTGTGCACCGCCATCTGTTTCAGGAGGAGGATAAATACCAGTCTGTCAGTTTGAAAGGAAACATATGGGTGTCAAAAGACGACCATTCTTTTAATGGGAGACATTTGCTGATGAATATGCAAATACCCAGAGGTGAGCGTGGGAAAGCTGGGCATCTTGGGGCAGGATTCCTTGGAAATCCTTCCCATAACCAGGACCAGATGGTGACTGGGTTGCCAGGAACGCTGAGACTCAGTGGAGCAAGCCTCTGTTCTTCCCTGCGTACAGAGCCCCGTGGCTTCTATGCCCCTGCTCCCTCCCCAGAAGAGAGGGAGAAGGGAGAGTGTAGGGACACCCACTGGCAGCTCCAGAATGCCTCCTGGCTGGGTCACTTCCTCCTGGGGTGGCCACACCAAGGGTGTCTCACTGTGGTCAGCACACAGTGTGGCTAATGTCACCTGGGAGACTCAGGTAACTTGTCACATGGAGCCTGGGGGTGTGCCAGGAGTGACAGCATGCCTGGACTCCTCCCAGAGGCCTAACCTGTTCTGGGGCTGAGATGGTGACTTCCTGCCATGCTGTGCTCTTAAAACACTGTCATGTCAGAACACAGGCCGGGCGGGAAACAGAGCCTGCTGTTCCCAGCCAAGGCTTTCTCAGGCCTCAGCCTCCCCACAAGACAAGGCTGCATGGAGGAGTCAGGGGCCCCTCTACCCTCCTGATTGACCATGAAGACCTAGACTGATGGACTTAATCCTCCTGACCTCTAAGACCCCCTGGGAAGTTCTGATGCTGGAGGAAGGGCCCTGTTGTGCTCCAGACTAATTAAGGAAAGCAAGTCCGGGATAAAGTTCTCCAGGGATTATAAAGGGTGGCCTGTGTGAAAAACCACTGGCTCTATATTGTTCTTTGCAGTGCTAGGAGTCTAACATACAGCCTGTGCATGCTGGGAAAGTGTTAAAATGATGAGAGTCAGGAAGAAAACAATCAGTGAAGGCATTGTGGACTAGAGATTTTGCAAGTGGCAGACTGAACTGGTGAACCAAATTCTGCCTGACAACAAAACGGGGGAAAGGGGACTACAAAAGATGAAGAAATAAATGTACACTAAATCTTTGGCATCACAACCTTACAGGAGACAGAAAGGAGATCCACCGATCAGAAGGCCATCCAATTCTCACCATTTAGCCCAAGGCTAAGCTCTATAATGAAGGAGACGGCTAAGATGGCTGACTCTGTCATCTTCCCGTAGCATATCTATTCTCAGTGCTCTCTCGCTGTCATATTTCTCTTCTAAGGAGCTTTTCTATCATCTTGACTGAGTTGCCAGACATAAGGACCCAGGTTGTTTAGCTGCCCCACACTGTCTGGTAACATATTTGGTACATTGGCTGGGAAATTAGGGATTAATTATGTTTTCTCCTGACTTAGACTGGATTTGGGGCAGCCTTGAAGAATGTGTATTTGGATTTTTTAAAACATTTTCTCAACCATCTTAATTTTTCTCTTTTTTAAAAAATTCAATTGTCAGCCTCCTGAGTAGCTAGGATTACAAGTGTGAGCCACCAGTGCCCGGCTTCGATTTCCTTTTATTCTTTTTTTTTTCCTAGTCCTGGGGCTCGAACTCAGGGCCTAGTCCCTGAGCCTCTTTGTACTCAAAACTAGCACTCTACCACTCGAACTATCGTACCACTTCTGAGTAGTTTATTGGAGATAAGAGTCTTGTGGACTTTTTTGCTGGGCTGGCTTCAAACTATGATCCTCAGATCTCAGCCTCCTGAGTAGCTAGAATTACAGGTGTGAGCCACCAGCACCCAGCTTTTTGTTTTCTGAGCCAGAGTCTTGCTATATTACCCAAGGTGGTTTTGAACTGCTGCACTTAAGCGGTCCTCCTATCTCAGCCTCCCAACAACCAGGGACTATAGGATCATTGTACCTGGATATCTCTTTTTAAATATTAGACAGCATGTCCTTAACTTAAAAACAATCCTGAATGGGATTAATTTACCACCCACCTATGACAAAAAACAAAAGGCCAATATAAAGGAATATGAAAAAATGCAGCCCTAAAAACAGTAAAATTCACATTGTTCAGTACCTAGCTAAAATTCACAAAGCCATGCAAAGAAGCAGTATTATATGGCCAGAAAAACAAGTCATTAAATGCAGACTGAAAGGGAACAGATTGTGAATAGCAGGCAGGGATACTTAACCAACTATCTCAGTATGTTCAAGGAGTTAGTAAAGAGAAGCCTACTCAGAAAAGAAATTGAAGTTACTTTAAAAACAATAATGGAAGTTTCACTATCTGAAATAAAAAAAAGTAGCCAACAGGATACAGCACAGTAAAAGATGAGTAAGCCTAAGCCAGGCGCCCGTGGCTCACGCCTGTAATCCTAGCTACTCAGGAGGCTGAGATATAAGGATCATGGTTTAAAGCCAGCTGGGGCAGAAAAATCTGTGACGTTTATCTCCAATAAACCACCAGAAAACAGAGGTGGCTCTGTGGCTCAAGTAATAGAGTGCTGGCCACTACCTTGAGCTGAAGAACCCAGGGACAGCGCCCAGGTCCAGAGTTCAAGTCAACCAAAAAAAAAAAAAAAAAGATGAGTAAGACTAAAAACATTGCTACTAAAAGAAATCCAAAATCACACACTCACGCGCGCGCGCGCACACACACACACACACACACACGCACGCACGCACACAAAGGCAATAGAACTTTGTGACCTGTGGGACAAAATTATACAGTTGAACAGTTACTTAGTTGGATTCTCAGAAAAAGAAGAAAAATTGTTGTGATAGCAAATAACCACTTTTTTTTTGGGGGGGGGTCCGGTCGTGGGGCCTGAGCCTGGGCGCTGTCCCTCAGCTCTTCAGCTCAAGGCTAGTGCTCTACCACTTGAGCCACAGCGCCACTTCCGGCTTTTTTTTCTTTTGGCTTATGTGGTGCTGAGGAATCAAACCCAGGGCCTCATGCATGCAAGGCAAGCGCTCTACCACTGAGCCACCTTCCCAGCTCCAATAACCACTTCTTAAACGTGATAGAAATCTACAAAGCCAAATATCCATAGATTGCAACAGTCACCAAGTAAGACAAACTCAAAATGACACCAAAGCTCTTTATAATAAACTTGATAAAAAAAATAGGAAGTTTTGTTGTTGTTGTTGTTATTTTAATACTGGGGTTTGAACTCAGAGCCTTACACTTGCTATGCAGGTGCTCTACTGCTGAGCCACACCTCTAGCCCTTCCCTCAATTTTTTTTTTTGGGTCCGGTCATGGGGCCTGAACTCTGGGCTTGGGCGCTGTCCCTCAGCTCTTCAGCTCAAGGTGAGCGCTCTACCACTTGAGCCACAGTGCCATTTCTGGCTTTTTTCTTTTTGCTTATGTGGTGCTGAGGAATCGAACCCAGGGCCTCACGCATGCAAGGCAACAGCTCTACCACTGAGCCACCTTCCCAGCCCCTTCCCTCAAATTTTTGAGATCAGGTTGCAGATTAGAATGTAATCTATGCCAGCGCCTGTGGCTCACGCCTATAATACTAGTTACTTAGGAGGCTGAGATCTGAGGATCGAGGTTCAAAGCCAGCCAGGGCAGGAAAGTCCATGAGACTCTTATCTCCAATAAACCACCAGAAAACTGGAAGCGGTGCTGTGGCTCAAGCAGTAGAGCACTCGCCTTGAGCTGAAGAGCGCAGGGACAGTGCCCAAGCCCAGAGTTCAAGCCCCACGACCGACCAAAAATAAATAAACAAGTAAAAATAGAATGTAATCTGTCTATTCTAGGGTTCCCACTGTAGCTGGGATGTATGTATGCACCAGCCACACCACGCTTCTTCTGTTGAGATGGATTTTTCTGCCTTGCCTGGCCTGGAACTATACCTTCCCAGTCTCAGCCTCCCACAAGGCTGAGATGACAGGCACATGACCCCACATCCAGCTACAAGAAGAAGCTCTCAATCACAGCCTGCCGGTGCCTGTCCCAGCACCAGGAGACTGAGGAAGAAGGCTCACTGACACTCAGAAGTGCAAGACACTCTGGGAAACTGAGATCCAATCTCTAAACACATAAATAAACCAGCCAGAATCTTTTTCATAAGTACATCAGAAACAGTGGGACAAAGACAGAATGACTACAGCCCTTCAACAGAAACTATTTAGGCCAAAGGATAATTGAAAAAAAAAAAGTCTTCAAAACACAGAAAGTAAAAAGGCACTAAACTAGATTTCTGTGTGTAGTGAAGAAATATTTATAATAAAGGCAGCATAAAACTGTTTTTCAGACAAGATGGGGAAGAAAACCAAAAGAATTCAATGCTAGCAGATCTGATTTTTTTTTTTTTTTTGCCAGACCTGAACTCTGGGCCTAGGCGCTGTCCCTCAGCTCTTCAGCTCAAGGCGAACACTAGACCGCTTGAGCCCACAGCGCCACTTCTGGCCTTTTCTGTTTATGTGGTGCTAAGGAATCGAACCCAAGGCCTCATGCATGCAAGGCAAGCACTCTACCACTGAGCCACCTTCCCAGCCCCAAGATCTGATTTTTTTTAAAAGAAAAGGTTAAAGGCAATTTTTCAGATGAAAAGAAAATGACACCCCATGGAAATATGGATCTACTAAAAGAAATAAAAAGTGCTTGAGATGAGTTATGACCTGGCGGCTCACATGTAACTACGGAGGGGGCTGAGGTTCAAAGGGACATCTTTAACTAGCAAAAAGCTGGGCTGGAGGTGTAGCTCAAGTTGTAGAGCACCAGTCAAGCAGGCAAGATGAGTGAGCATAAGGTCTCGGGGTTGATCTTCATGCCAGTTACACAGTTAGGTTGGCTTTGTGAAAATGTAACATACTATATGTCTGGGATTTGTATCTTTCCATGTGTAGATTACACTTCACTGAAAACTTACTTGGTCCAGGTGCTGGTGGCTCACACCTATAATCCTAACTACTCAAGAAACTAAGATTTGGGGCGGGGAAGGTAGCTCAGCAGTAGAGTGCCTGCCTTGCAAGCATGAGGCTCTGGGTTCGATTCCTCAGCACCACATAAACAGAAAAAGCCAGAAGTGGCACTGTGGCTCCAGTGGTAGAGCGCTAGCCTTGAGCTGAAGAGCTGAGGGACAGCACCCAGGCTCAGAGTTCAAGCCCCACGACCGGCAAAAAAGAAACTAAGATTTGAAGATCACAGTTTGAAGCCAGCCAGGGCAGGAAAGTCTGTGAGACTCTTAGCTCCCATTAACTACTACTAAAAAAAAAAAAAAATCCAGCCATTTGCCGGTGGCCCACACCTGTAATCCTAGCTACTCAGGAGGCTGAGATCTGAGGATCACGGTTCAAAGCCAGTCTGGGCAAGAAAGTCTGTGAAATTCGTATCTCCAATAAACCACGAGAAAACCGGTAATGGCACTGTAGTTCAAGTGGTAGAGCACTAGCTAGCCTCGAGCTGAAGAGCTGAGGGACAGTGCTCAGGCCCAGAGTTCAAGCCCCACAACTGACAAAAAAAAAATCCAGAAGTAGAGATGTGGCTCAAGTGGTAGTGTGCCAGCCTTTAATGAAAAAGCTAAGAGACAGTGACCAGGCCCTGAGTTCAAGCCCCAATATCAGCACAAAAACAAAACTTACTTCAATAAAAGAGAAAGGGAAAGAAGGAAAAAAGAGTAAGGAATAAAAACATAGAGTTCTGGGAGGAAGTATTGCTAAGGAAAAGGGAGATGGAAATTCATACCCCCTCCATCCAACCCCCTCTCCCCAGGGGCCTGAAGCCCCCTCTCCCAGAATCTGAGAGGCCTGATGTACTCACCAGGCTTTGGTTGGGAGCAGATGGCTGGAGAGAGGTGCCAGGGCTCTCTCCTCCCTGTCTGCTCCTGATCCGGAGGGCTTGGATGTCACTCAGCCTCACTCAGAACTCTGCCCATTCTCCCTGGGTGGATGGAGATTTGAGTGCCAGCCTCCGGATAAAGAAGGAGATTAATTTGATCCTCCACCTGGGCCCTGTGTGCGGGCGGGCTGAGGGAAGGCGCAGGTGGAGCGATTCAAGCTGCAGAGCTAGGCCTGACCTCCATTTGGGGCAGCCCTGTCTGTCTGAGCTGGGCCAGGGGGAAGGAGGTGTGCTGGTCAGCGACATGGTCACTGGGATGGCAGCTGCCCCTGGCCTCCATCTCTTCTGGCCTCCCTGTTCCACAGGTGCCAGGACACTGCAAAGGGCATCTCAGGCTGGGCCAAGGGTAGAGGTACTTTCTGAGCAGGTGGCCAGGCCCCGGGGAGCTCTGGTGTGGCTGCAGCTTGCACTTCTTTACGCCTATGTAGGACAAAAGTGGCCTGGGATGATCCTCTGTCCCTCTGTGGGTTGGCATGCGCTGAGCCTGTCGAGATTGGGGAACAGATGATGTTACAGGACAAGGCCGGAGGTCTTGGCGCCGGCTCTTTCACCGGCTTTGTGACCCTGGGCACATGTGATGCTACTCCTGCCTGGCTTGGCCCCTCCTTGTGAAAGAAGAGCTCAGCATCCTAGCTTGCCAGCATGGCTGCCACTATAGCCTCACCGCTATTTCAATCTCTGTGGAAAGAAGTTAAAATAGAATAAAGTTGAACACTCATCTTATGTTTGCCAACCACATTTCAAGAGCTCCGTGACTAGAAGCAACAGCATTAAACAGAACAGATGAGGTTCATTTTCATCAGGGCGTTTTTGTGGATGGTTCTTTGTTTTAAATGAATTGGGGCCTGAACTCAGGGCCAGAGCACTGTCCCTGAGATTTTTGCTCTGACACTCTACCACTAGAACCACACCTTTACTTCTGGCTTTTTTGCTATTTAATTGTAGATAAGAGTCTACAAATCTCTCAGATTTGTCTGCCCAGCTTGGCTTTGAACCACAATCCTCAGATCTTAGCCTCCTGATTAGCTAGGATTACAGGTGTGAACCATTAGCAGCTGGCCCATTAGCTGAAGGTGTTATAAGACCAGTGCTGGGTTCTTAACCCTCTTCCTACCCATGCACAACAGTTGGCTTTTCTCAAACCCAAGGTTAATGTGCATCAAGGTATGTTCATTTCTTCTTGTGTATATACCCTATAAATGAATTCCTATACAGAATTGCCCTGGGTGCTACCCGGTTTGGTCGATTGCTCCCAGGACAGAACAGGCTATGAAAGCATGCTGCTTCCTATAAGGCCACCATCCTTTAAATGTGCTGTGGATCTTTGGGTTCAAGTGAAACAAATCTGCTCATCAATCATCATGAGAGTATCCAGGATATGGGATTTCAGTGCTAGAACTGGGAAGTCCTGGGCAGAGCAGAAGGAAGTGGTTACTGCCCAAGAACGTTTTCCTTCCTTCCTTCCATTTTCCTTCCTTCCTTCTTTCTTTTTTTTTTCTTTTTCTTTTTTTTTTTTTGTCAGTGTGGAGCTTGAACTTAGGGCCTGGGCACTGTCCCTGAGCCTCTTTGTGCTCAAGTGCTCTAACACTTGAGGCAGAGCATCACTTCCAGTTTGAGTGGTTAATTGGATATTAAAGTCTCACAAGACATTTTCTGCCCAGGTTGGCCTTCGAACCACAATCCTCAGATCTGAGTAGCTAGGATTACAGGCATGAGTCACCGGCACCTGACCCTCCTTTCTTTCTCTGACAGTCTTATGGAACTTGAAGTCAGGGCCTGGGCACTGTCGCTGAGGTTTTTTTTGTGCTGAAGACTAGTACTCTGCCACTTGAACTACAGCTCCACTTCTGACTTTTTAGTGGTTAATTGTAGACAAGAGTCTCTTCTAACAGATCTCAGCCTCCTAAGTAGCAAGGATTACAGGTGTGAGCTACCAGAACCTGACTAAGAAATGTTTTTTAAATGTCTGGCCCCATGGACTTCAGCACATGAAAATATTTTTTACAACTGTCACCAGAGGAGAGAATGAGGGCTGTGGCTTTGCATTCGGCTGTGGGTGGTCAGGCAGAGGCAAAAGAAACTCACACCATTGGCATGCATGAAAACACTGGTGCCTGCCTATCATCCAGCTATTAAGGAGGCATAAATAGAATTGCATTCCGGGGTGGTGGTGGTAGAGTGAGATCCTATCTCTAAAATAACAAAAGCTAAAAGAGCTAGGGGACATGGATCAAGTAGTAGAGCACTGGCCTAGCAAGCGAGAGGCTCTGGTTCAAACCCCAGTACTGCTAACATATACATTAATATCCAAAATAAGCAACCAAAAACTACTGGCCTTCCACCCACTGACTACACCAAGCTACTTCCTATCTTCCACCTTTGCAAATGCCACCTGTCCTTCTTGTCCACCTGGCAAGCTCCTCCCTTGGCTTTCAAAACTTGTCACAATGTCCCTCCTTCCATGTTACTTCCCAGCCCTCCTTTGAGCTATTCCTATTGTGTGAAGATGTGTTTACGACTTTGTATATCATACTGTCTTCTAACTATTCATTTAACATCTCCTGTGTTATCTGCCCCCCTAGATTGTGTCTGTGGGTGTCATCAGCCTTCCTGAGGCCCTCTTGGTGCTCCTCCACGCCCCCAGGCCACATTCCAGCCAAGGCCTTTTGGTTATTTGCAGTGTCAATGAACCTTTCTAACTTTGGAAGAAATCCCTTCTTTTTCTAGAGAGCGTCAGAGTAGCACACTCTATCAGAGGAAATGCTGAAAAGTTAGGGCCAGCCTGGACATGTTGGGCACCTCCAGGATCTCGGCTTCAGAACCCCTCAGGTCATCCCTCTAGATGGTGGACCACTGAAGAACTGGGCTCCAGTCATGCTCCAGTTTGTCTCCCTCCACATTTCTTTAGAAAGTCTGATTGGTTCTATGTGGGTCGAGTGTCCACCATCATGATTAGGGTCTCAAGGTCTTCTGAAAGCTAGAACCACAGCGGGTAAGGAGTGTGAAAACATGATGTCCACTGTCAGGATCATGTCTTGGATATCTAAGTGCCAAACACAAGAGGCACCCGAGGATCTGTGGCGGAAATGAATGGGTGGATGAGTAGACGAATGAACCTGCCATTCAGGTCCTCTCGTCATGCTCTCGTCATCTTCCCGGTCCGTGCCTGGCTGTGACTAACACTTTACATTTTCCAAGTTGGTGGATGACTTCTCTCAGGGCCAGCCCATGCAGAGGTGGGCACTGGGGGTTGGACCTGCTAGTTAGAAGCACAGATGGGGCCCAGACCCCAGCTGCAGACTGTAGAAATCCAAGCCTCACACACAAGATGGAACACGTTGAAGAGGAAGAATCTGCATTGTACCATATTCCTTATTCTATGAGATTTTCTTCTTTCAGTTGAGTTCCCCGGTTCTCAACACCGACTTTGCCTGTGAACTTTCCAGGGAGATGGACTCACCAGAATTTGGACACAATGAGATTTCCCACATGTCTCTTTTCCCTGTGCTGAGCAGGAACTGAGATCCACGGAGGTGTGATTGTACATATGTGTGGCAGATCTCGATCTGAGTTCAAGAATCTTTCTACTGTGTAGTGTGGCCTTCTGTGGCCATGCTGGAGTGGGGGAAACCCCAACCTTAGGCCTTTCTTTGCTGATCTGGATGTTAGCTGGCTTGATCAATTTATAAAGCTGTTCATTCTAAGCTGGGTGCCAGTGGTTCACACCTGTAATCCTAGCTACTCAGGAGGCTGAGATCTGAGGTTGTGGTCCAAAGCCAGCCTGGGCAAAAAAGTCCATGAGACTCTTATCTCCAGTGAACTACTCAGAAAAAGCCAGAAGTGGAGCTGTGGCTCAAGTGGTAGAGCAATAGCCTTCAACACAAAGAGGCTCAGGGGCAATGCCCAGGCCCTGAGTTCAAGCCCCAGGACTGCAAAAGAAAAAAAAATGTTGTGCATTCTATGTTTCCTCAGATCCAGAGTGCTGGTGGTGAGCTGTATTGTGCATCATAGGATTTTCTCACTGTCAACCAAGTGTTAATAGTAATGCCTAGGTTTGTTCCCACAAGTAGCAGGTAGCAATAGCTGCCTAACTAATCAGCTTTTTCACTCAGATCTCAGCCTCCTGAATAGCTACGAATACAGGTGTAATTCTAAGGTAATAGCTTAAAACAATAATAAATAAATTATCAACTATATATGTGGAAAAGTAACAATGAAATCTCCCTCTGTATAATTATTATAAGCTAATAAAATGCTAAATATCTACATATAATAAATTACATATAACAGCTTTATAATAATGGAAACATTAATAAAATAAAGCTAATCAAAACCATTTGGCTTACAATCCTGCTGATTGGCAATTGAAGCTGGTCTCAGCAGGACAGTTGTTTTATTTCTTTCAGTCATGGGTCTGGAACTCTGGGCCTGTGCGCTGTCCCTGAGCTCTTCAGCTCAAGGCTAGTGCGCTATCACTTGAGCCACAGCGCCACTTCTGGCTTTTTCTGCTTATGTGGTGCTGAGGAATCGAACCCAGTGCCTCATGCATACAAGGCAAGTACTCTACCACTGAACCACCTTCCCAGCACCTTGTTTTCTTTTTTGTGTGCCATTATGGAGCTTGAACTCAGGGCCTGTACATTGTCATTGAGCTTTTTTTCACTCAAGGCTGGTGCTCTACTACTTGAACCACAGAACTGCTTTTGGCTTTTGGGGGGTTGATAGGAATTAAAATTCTCATGGGTGGAAGTGGCGCTGTGGCTCAAGTGGTAGAGCGCTTGCCTTGAGCTGAAGAGCTGAGGGACAGCGCCTAAAGACAGAGTTCAAGCCCCTCGACCGACCAAAAAAAAAAAAATTCTCATGGGTGATTCTTCCTCTTCCTCCTCCTCTTCTTCTTTTTTTGTCTTGGGGCTTGAACTCAGAGCCTGGGAACTGTCCCTGAGCTTTTTTGTGCAAGGCTAGCACTCTACCACTTTGAGCCACCATGACACTTCTGGTTTTCTGGTGGTTAATTGGAGATAAGAGTCTCACGGACTTTCCTTCCCCAGGATGGCTTTGAACTGTGATTCTCAGATCTAGCCTCCTGAGTAGCTAGGATTACAGGCATGGGGCACCAGTACCCGACTGGACTTTTCTTCTTACATGGCTTCAAACTTCAGTCCTCAGATCTGAGTTTCCTGAATAGCTAGGATTACAGGTGTGATCATTGACTCCCAGTGAAATTTAAAGATATTAATAGACTGTCTTCATGGAATATTCAAAATAACATATTGAGCTTTATTTTTCGTTGCTCAAAACAATGATACCACTAAGGAGAATTCACACATAAACATTCTTGATTTTGTTTAGACAGAGTCAATGTTAATTGGAGAGAAACTAAAATGTATGGCCAGGGTTTAGAAAATGAGAGATGTTTTCATTTGAGATTGACTACGTTCAATTATATGTGAAGGGTACAATGAATGATAGAAATTGGTTGTCACTAAACATTTGATTTAAAAGACAAAAACAAAAAACAACAGGTAGGAACAGGTGGCTCATGCCTATGATCCTAGCAGCTTAGGAGGCTGAGATCTGAGGATTGCGGTTCAAAGCCAGCTCAGGCCGGAAAGCCTGGAACTCTTAGCTCCAATTAACCACCAAAAAGCCAGAAGTGTAGCTGTGGCTCAAGTGGTAGAGTGCCAGTCATGAATGAAAAGACTAAGGAACAATGCCCAGGCCCTGAGTTCAAGTCTCAGTACTAAAGCAAGCAAACACTTGTCATTATATGAAATGAATATCAGATAAATTAATATTTTCAAAGAGCTGAAAACCTAAACATTGAAACTGGGATATTTCCACCTCAGTAGGTGGTCTAAGGAGGTGGAGCTACAAAAGCTACAAGTTCTCTGGTGGAATCAGGGAAGTAGAGTGTTAGGCCCACAGACTCACTGGAATAGAAGGAGCTTCTGCAGGAGTCATTGCAGTAGAGTTGAAACCACATCGGTTTGTAAGCAGTTGAGCCTAGGGGACTCCAACTCTATCAACCTCAATGTGTTGGCTATAGCACATGTCAATCAAGTACATGCTTATTTTGGAATCAGAACTTCCCAGGCTTGGACAGACTAGCAAGTATCTACACCTCCTAATATTTAATATGCTCTAAATATGCCCAGCAAGAAGAGGTCCATGCTAAAGAATGACAGCAGACAGGACACAGGAACTTTTGCAGAGTATCTACAAAATCATGGAAATCATCCTTACATTTTAATACTTCAAAACCCATGTGATACCTAGCACCTTAACCTTAGAGCAATACAAATAGTTCTTCTAGTAGTTTTGAATCATCTGCAACTCAAGTTGTTTTTTTTCAGTCGTGGGGCTTGAACTCTGGGCCTGAACGCTGTCCCTCAGCTCTTCAGCTCAGGGCTAGTGCTCTACTACTTGAGCCACAGCACCGCTTCTGGTTTTCTGAGCAGTTTATTGGAGAGAAGAGTCTCACAGACTTTCATGCCTGGGCTGGCTTTGAACCGTGATCCTCAGAGCTCAGCCTCCTGAGTAGCTAGGGTGACAGGCGTGAGCCACCAGTGCCCGGCTTTCTTGCAAAGTGGCTTCTTGGAAATTTAGGCAATGGATTCTGAACTAACAAAAGCTGAACTGGCTCCAGAATTATTAGGGAAAATAAAAGTGTTTCCATGTAAAACAAAAAGTAAGCATGGGATTTTATCTGGGAATAAGAAAGTCAGGCTTCAGGAAAGTTAGCAGCCAATTATGCCATCTTTTTATTGACTACAAAGCTGAGGAAGTTGAGTGTGGTGTGACAAGACTCAGGGAACCAGGAATGATTCCAGGACTCACTCTATGGGGATATATTGGAAATAATTCAACAGGCCATGACCCACCATTTTTGAAGTCTTATTATACAAACACTACAAAAGAAAAAAGAAAAACCTATGAGATATGAGAAAAGGAAAAGGAAAAAAATTACCTCTATCATCATGACCCAGAGAGAACACAGTTAATGTTTCCCTCAATACTCTTCCACATTGCTTTCTATCAAAACAATCCTACATAACCTTGCCCCCGTAAGAATCATACCTCACACACCATTCGGATATCCGTGCCTCTCCACTTGACATCTAGAAACTATCTCTCCATGTCAAGAAGCCTTTTATGGCTTCTACTTCAGTCTTTTTATTTTTATTTTTTTTTGGGTCCAGTCATAGGGCCTGAACTCTGGGCCTGGGCACTGTCCCTCAGCTCTTCAGCTCAAGGCTAGCGCTCTACCACTTGAGCCACAGTGCCACTTCCGGCTTTTTTCTATTTGCTTATGTGGTGCTGAGGAATCGAACCCAGGGCCTCAGGCATGCAAGGCAAGTGCTCTACCACTGAGCCACCTTCCCAGCCCCTACTTCAGTCTTTTTAATAACTGCAGAGACCATTTCTTCTGGGAAATGTACCAAAATGGGAATGACCACTTGACTATCATTAGCATCAATGTCATTCATTCCTCTTGCCATATCTTCATGAGTAATTCTGGCTACTCAGGAGGATCATGGTTCAAAGCCAGCCAGGTACTCAAGTTTATGAGACTCTTGTCTCCAATTAACCAGCAAATAGCCAGAAGTAGAGCTATGGTAGAGTGCTAGCCTTGAGTGACTACAGCTGAGAGACAGTGAAGCTCTGAGTTCAAGCCCCAGTACCAGCACACACAGAAAAGTACTGTATACTACAGCCTGCACTCTGGGTAATGACTGGCGCTCAAAAGACCATCTCCTGGTGGATGTTCCAAGGTCTTGCTTCTAGGAGTGCCCTGCTCAAGTGTCTGGGGACCAGATAGCTCGAGTGAACAGCTGCGCTGTACTCCAAGTCCTGCTTTATTTAGAATATCACAAAAACCATAATAATCCTTCAGACTTCCTATCTGGCAGAATTCAGTTTTACTGTGGGAAAGGATGAATCTTGTAAAAGAGTAAGTATCATTTAGTAACTAAAAGCTACAGTCTAGGAAAATCAGGTCTAGCCTTCTTATTTTTGTATTATTTAGTCACTAATTAGTACCAGGCACAGTGGCTCAAGCCTGCAATCATAACTACTTGGGAGGCTGAGCTTGGCAGATGATGATTAGAGGCCAAACAGGGCAGAAACTGAAAAGTTCTTGAGATTCCATCACCACCAATGGTTGGGTATAGTAGTGACAAAGGGAAGCACAAATAAGAGGAGTAAAGTCCAGGTAGGCCCTGGCATAGAGTGACAGAAGTGGCTCAAATGGTAGAGTGCTTGCCTAGCAAGCATGAGGCTAAGATTAAAATGTGCTAGTAGACAAACAGCAGCTAGTGTTACTGCCTGTGTCTGGAATTGTGAAATGTGTATAATAAATATTTGGGAACAATACTTATTTTCACATTTTGATCCTACTCCAGAAAATCCAATTAAAATGTGTAACTGAACACATTAAGTGGCTCAGCTCACATTTATAATCTGAGCTACTTAGGAGGCTGAGATCTGAGGATTAAAGTTTAGAAGCCGCCTGAGTACAGGTGCATACACACAGAGAGAGAGGGGAGAAAGAGCAGTCTCTCCAAATAACTGGAAAATTAAAATCCTGCTTACAGACACTTTGAATTTTGGAAGAAGCACATGACTCAGCTGCAGTGGCTCTCCAGATCATAATCACTGGGAGTAGGTCCTCTAAGGTGAGCCCACATACCCCAAGATGCTCTTGGGGTACCCAGCAGAGATCACAGTAGTCACAGGGCGACCCAGGCGAGACACATTTCTTGTAGAACAGGTCCTCGTGGGGACCTTCCCGAGAGCCAGCTTCATACTTGAGGGATTATCTAGGTAACTTGGCACTCAATGTGCTCTCCTTGAAATCGGAAATCCTTTACCAACTTCTCCTGAAACTAGTGGACACATAAAGACTGTAGGGATTCGATATGTTTTTTGGTGCCAGCCCCAGGACTTGAATTCAGGGCCTGAATACTACCCCTGAGCTTTTTTTTGCTCAAGGTTAGCACTCTACCAATTGAGCCACAAATCCATTTCCAACTTTTTGATGTTAATTGGAGATCTGAGTCTTACAGACTTACTGCTTGGGCTGGCTTCAAACCACAATCCTCAGATCTCAGATCCAGGATATTGTGTGACAAGGATTACAGGCGTGAGCTTGGATATGAGTTTTAACATTCTTTAAAAACCCCTCATCTGTTATGAAATGCCAGAAGGAGTCCAATGAAGCAAGACTTTGTCAAATACTGAAACAGACATTAAAACAATGGTATCATGATTAAATAAGTTTTATTGTCACATTTAACTGCTTTGTCAGATATACACTGTAGATTTCAATATGGCATAAAAATAATATTTTCCTGAATGTCAAAATCTGAACAGAGGAGATGGCAATGGCACTTAAAACAAAATTAAGTTCACACTGGTGCTGAAGCTGCTAGTAGGTAGCGGATAAAAATTACGAATACATTTACAGATACCATGATCTGCAACATTTCAAATCAAATGGCAGTGGTGTAAGGCAGACAGAACCTGATGGTTACCACACAGACCCACAGCGTGCACACCGAGGAATAGCAGTCTCCATCACTGCTGATTCTGTTGAGAGCTGGCTTCACAAGTAAACATCCCTCCCAGAAGACGAAGCTACTTTTTGGAGCCAGATTTTAAGCCTCTCTAATGATTTCCTTCTTCTTACAGGCTTCAACTAGTCTAGAACAGTTAAGCCTCATGTATGAACTCCAGGTGTGACCTTCTCATAAAACATTGGATCTTGCCATATCCAAACCAGGAGCTCAACAGACTCATGAATGTCTTAGTGGTTTCACACATTCTGGGCCAGAGTAGAAAACAAGCAGTAATTAAGTAAAAATGTAAGTTCATCCCAACTGTCTCTATACATTCTGTAATAATCTCCCAAATGACAACGTTAAAAAAAAAAGTATGGTTATTGAGATTTAAAACAACCTTTATTCATCAAGATTCCCCAAGTTTATTAAATTCCTTTCCTCCACAAATAAAACTAACACTAGGGTTTTTCAGATGATCTAAGTGAGTTCTATCCCTCACATGTGAGCTCAGCTAACGCCATCATGTCTGGAATCTGTCTGTCTGGCACGCGCCCCTCTGGTTTCCACTCTGTGTCTTTCCGAAGTCTCCAGAGACCACAGTATGCTAGTGTAACAGGCCAGTTGCTGTCACCCACCGAAAGAAAATTAACTTATTTATGATATACTTATTTTGGTGATTACTTACTCGTAGTTAGTATTTCTATATTTTTTTAAAAAGGCAACCATTTTAAGTGACAATACATATCAGGCTAGTAGAAAAAAGTTGAAACAAAGCCCTCCCTTCTGATCTTACAATCATGCAGACAAGAGAAGGTATGTCTGATTTGTTCCAATCAGGCTTCTTGGAATTAATAAAATTTCTTTTCTGGCAAAGATTAATTTGGCTCATCATAGAAAGAAGTTCTTTGAAAGCTGCTGCTAAACTTGTTTCCCATTGAAAAAGTAAATTTCAAGGCATGATAGTGCAAGAGGTAAGTTTTTGATTTATAGAACATTTATAGACTAATTGTGCTTAGTCTCTAATTTCCGATTTAAAGAACAGAAACTATACTGATAAGTTTCACTTCACCTAAATTTACCAGTACATCCGTGAATTGCACCAGAATTAGGACAATTTGATTATCTTAATGATTCTGTCATGAAACCTGCACACTGCGTCTGGAGCTGAGGACCAGGGACAGAGTCTCCTTCAAGTTCTGTGCATAAGGACTTTCCCTTTGGGAGCCACGGTATCTGAGAAAGCAGTTCTCCTCCCAGACTGAGTTCTCAACAGACTCTCTCCATAAGCCATTAAGAAACACATTACCTAGCAGTTTCTGTTGTTTAGTTAAATCTGGGAGGTCTGAACGTTCCTGGGGTCCTCATCAGGATGTGTCACGGGTCTTGAATCCTTCGGATGTGAGTATTCACTATTAGAGGGCTCTGTAGGGTCAATCAAATTTTCATAATCACTGTCATCTGTCTCATCACTGTCTCCAGCTGCTCTTTGGGAAGGAAGATCTGTTCCACTTCCAGGATACTTCAGTCTGGCACTGGTGGAAACATAATTGGAAGAACCCACAGCTTGAGGTCTTGGCATGAAGACACTCCTTTCCATTGGAGACTGGCTCAGAGTACTTTCTTGATTGTTTGGGTGAAAATCAGAGTAGGGGGGAGGAGGATCAGAGGGTTCTGCATCTGCAAGTGTACTTCTGCCTTCAGCTGTAAACCCAGAATAGGGCATCCGGGGACTGAACACTGGCTCCAAGCTTTCAGCAGGCATCTGTCTGCTTAACATTGCCTGCTGCAGTCCTGGGTGAAACAGGAAGAACACTGTAACAACTTCAATATTTTCATAGATTTGCATCTTAGTGCGTCATACAGTCAACCTGAACATTCTAGAAAAATGCAGCAAGGCTATAAAATTGTTATCATTATTTTACAACTTCATAACACATTATAGTTTTTTTCAAAGTATTACCTGATACATTAATTCTCAAGCACAATAGAGCCTTCTGTAACCCTGGCCCTATCATTGCTGCATAATTTCCATTAAATATGCAGACACCACAGTTCAGAAAAGCTAAAATAATCTGACTAGAAGTAGGGCCCAGAGTATAGAACACACATCACTCCAGATCCTGAAACAAGCACTACCATGTCATGTGAACTTGGGCTTTTCCCGAGCTTCACATCAAGTATTATTTTCCTTTAGAGCTCCCAGTTAAGCATGCACTTAGGAACTTTCTTTTCCTTGAAAGATCAAAAGCTGACAGAGCCAGTGGTTCACACCTGTAATCTTACTACTCAGGAGGCTGAAATCTAAGGATCCCAGTTCAAAGCAAGCCAGGGCAGGAAAGTCTGTGAGAATCTTATCACCAATTAAACCACAGAAAACCCTGGCACTGTGGCTCAAAGTGGACAGCACCCAAGACCCTGAGTTCAAACCACCCAACCAAAACAAAAGCTAAAAAGCTCTGTGTTGGGTGGCACTATGGCTCAAGTGGTACAGCGCTTGCTTTGAGCTGAAGAAACAGCACCCAGGACCAGAGCTTAAGACCCACGACCAACCAAAAAAAAAAAAATTAGTAAATTCTGGTTGCATATATTAATGTACCACCATAACTTATTCTGAATACTATTCTATTATTGATTCAACTATTCTAAGTTCATCTAAAATTTGTCCTTTTTTTTTTTTTTAGTTTTTTTTTTGAGTCCGGTCGTGGAGCCTGAACTCTGGGCCTGGGTGCTGTCCCTGAGCTCTTCAGCTCAAGGCTAGCACTCTACCACTTGAGTCACAGCGCCACTTCCGGCTTTTTTCTCTTTGCTTATATGGTGCTGAGGAATCGAACCCAGGGCCTCATGCATGCAAGGCAAGCGCTCTACCACTGAGCCACCTTCCCAGCCCAATTTGTCCTTTTTTTGTGTGTGTTGTTTTTTGAGACCACGTCTTACTATGTATCACAAGTTGATTTTGAGCTCACAGTCCACCTGACTCAGTCTCCTGAGCGCTAGTATGACATCATGCCCAGAACATTTCTAATTATTTCTATAAAAATCAACATTTTCCTAGAAACATAAATAACCTTTTAACTGGATTATATATGTTCTTGTTAAATTAGAAGTTAGTTCACAAAATTGTCTTTTACACTTGATATTATTTGAAATACATTTTATAAATTGTATGTATAAATGTTAAATCTGTTACTATATTGGAATTATTAGATTCTCAGACCTAACTTTCATTTTAGCATCCCTAGGCTTCATGATATACATTTATGCATAACAAGCAAAAATCTGACAAAGAAGTCTACATCATGCTGGGCGCTGGTGGCTAACACCTGTAATCCTAGATACATAGGAAGCTAAGATCTGAGGATCATGGTTCAAAGCCAGCCTGGGCAGAAAAGTCCATGAGACTCTTATCTCCAGTTAACTACCAGAAAACCAGAAGTGGCACTGTGGCTCAAGTGGCAGAGCATTTGCCTTGAGCTGAAGCGCTCAGGGACAGTGCCCAGGCCCAGAGTTCAAGTCCCACGACCAACAAAAAAAAAGGGGGGGGAGGGAGGAACTGGGAATGTGTTTAGTGGTAGAGTGCTTGTGTAGCATGCATGAAGCCCTGGGTTAGATTTCTCAGTATCATATACACAGAAAAAGCCAGAAATAGTGTTGTGGCTCAAGTGGTAGAGGGCTAGCCTTAAGCAAAAAGAAGCTCAGGGACAGTGCCCAGGCCCTGAGTTCAAGCCCCAGGACAGGCAAAAAAAAAAGAAAAGAAAAGAAAAGAAAGAAATATACTGTCTTATGTATGTAAATGTAACCCCTCTGTACATTACCTTGACAATAAAATTAAATTTTAAAAAAAAGTCTGCATCACAACCCTGATATAAATCTAATACAACTGTTGACCTACTGGATTTATTTGAACTTTTTTTGTGTGTGTGTGTGGGGCTTGAACACTGTCCTTCAGCTCAAGGCAAGTGCTCTGCCACTTGAGCCACAGCGCCACTACCTGTTCTAACTTCTGTGTCAGCTTTTCTTTTCTTTTCTTTTTTTTGGGTCCCGTTGTGGGGCCTGAACTCTGGGCTTGGGCACTGTCCCTCAGCTCTTCAGCTCAAGGCTAGCGCTCTACCACTTGAGCCACAGCGCCACTTCCGACTTTCTTTTTGCTTATGTGATGCTGAGGAATCGAACCCAGGGCCTCAGGCATGCAAGGCAAGCGCTCTACCACTGAGCCACCTTCCCAGCCCTGTGTCAGCTTTTCTATCCTCACTTTTTCTTCCAGTTTTTAAGAGACCTGAAGGCTACTGCAAAAATAGCCCTTCCCACACTAGGAAATGGAAAGACCTTCCATGCTCTTGGATAGGCAGACTTAATATAGTGAAAATGGCAATACTGCCAAAATTAATATACAAGTTCAATGCAATTCCTATTAAAATCCCAATGACGTACATCTCTGAAATACAGAATACAGTCCAAAAATTCATATGGAACAACGAAAGACCTAGAATAGCCAAAACAATTCTAGGAAAAAAAGACAACATGGGAGGGATCTCGATGTCCGAACTTCAAACTCTACTATAGAGCCATAATAACAAAGACAGCATGGTACTGGCACAAAAACAGACTCGAAGGCCAATGGAATAGAAGATCCAGAAATAAAACTACATGCCTACAATCAGCTGATATTTGACAAAGGAGCCAAAGACATACAGTGGAAGAAACACAGCCTCTTCAACCACTGGTGCTGGGAAAACTGGGCAGCCACATGCAGAAAACTAAAAGTAGACCCCAAGTGGCGCTGTGGCTCAAGTGGTAGAGTGCTAGCCTTGAGCTGAAGAGCTGAGGAACAGGACCCAGGCCCAGAGTTCAAGCCCCACAACTGGCAAAAAAAAAAAAAAATCCACGTGAACTTTAAAAAAAAATCCAAACAAAAATGGGCTGGGATGTAGCTCAGTGGCAAAGCACTTGCCTAGCAAGTGCAACGTCCTGAGTTCGATCCCCAGTACCAAAAAGACAAAAAAAAATAGTTAAAAAAAAATAAAAGTGGACCCCAGCCTATCACCATGTACCAACATCAACTCAAAATGGATTAAAGACCTTAACATCAACCTGAATCTCTGAAACTACTGGAGGACAGAGTAGGAGAGACACTTGAACTTATAGGTACAGGAAGGAACTTCCTGAACAGAGTCCCAGGGTCACAACAAATTACAGAGATGTAACAAATGGGACTCCCTTAAAATAAAAAGCTCTGCACAGCTAAAGCTATACCAACAAAGCTAGAAAGACAACCAACTAATTGGGAAAAAGTATTTACCAGCAGTATATCAGACAAGGAGTTAATATCCAGTATATACAGGAAACTCAAGAAACTAATCCCTCCCAAATCCAACAAACCAATTACTAAATGGGCAAGGGAACTAAAGAGACTTCTCAGAAGAAGAGATAAAAATGGCAAAGAAGCACATGAGGAAATGTTCACCATCCCTGGTTGTGAAGGAAATGCAAATAAAGACAACCCTGAGATACCACCTTACCCCAGTCAGAATGTCCCACATCCTCAAGTCAGCCAACGACAAATGCTGGAGGGGATGTGGAGAAAGAGGAACCCTATTACACTGCTGGTGGGAATGTACACTTATACAACCACTTTGGAAAGCAGTCTGGAGGGTCCTCACAAAGTTAAATATTGACCTCCCTTATGACCCAGTCATACCACTTGTAGGCATCTATCCTGAACAACAGGAACCAGTATACAAGGACACGTGCACCTCCATGTTTATTATAGTACTGTTCACAATAGCCACGATATGGAAACAACCCAGATGTCCCACCACAGATGAATGGATCCAAAAATTGTGGTATACACAATGGAATATTATGCAGCCATTAGAAAGGACAAAATAATGGCATTTGCAGGGAAATGGATGGAACTAGAAGAAATCATGTTGAGCAAGGTAAGCCAAGTACAAAGAGACAAACGGCACATGGTCTCCCTGATAAGTGGATGTTAAATCCAAAATGTTAGGTGATACAACAAAATTAACAGGACTTAATAAACAAAGGACTTCCACTCAGCTGGTCAAACCACTACTAAATAACCCCATGCTGATGATCACATGTATGGTATATATGTGCACACCGGAGGGGAACCAGGACGACACAAAACTAGAGGGAACCAGGGAAAAACATACAACAGCGGGACCCATCAGCTGCACTGGACATTGACCAAGATGAACTAAGCAATTCAGTGGCAGCGATGGGAGGGAGGGAACACGTGGGAAAGAGGGAACAGCTGATGCTATGCAAAACAAAAGAAATGTACATACCACCCAATGTGGAAGAAATAACTGCATCGCAAAGCTCATAGAACTCATAAATGTTATAGAGTGTGATAGACAATTCGCTCCAGGAAAGTTAGAATGTGTTTGTGACTTTAACTGGGCATCACTATCCCACAATACTGTGAAATTTGGGAAATTATGTAACTACTTAATCACAATAAAAAAATTGAAGAAAAAAAAAATAGCCCTTCTCCTTAGGAAGAGCTTAGTGACAAGGGAATGTCTTTCCTTAAACAAGTTAACTTGGGGGGCTGGGAAGGTGGCTCAGTGGTAGAGCACTTGCCTTGCATGCATGAGGCCCTGGGTTCAATTCCTCAGCACCACATAAGCAAAAAGAAAAAAGCCGGAAGTGGTGCTGTGGCTCACGTGGTAGAGCGCTAGCCTTGAGCTGAAGAGCTGAGGGACAGTGCACAGGCCCAGAGTTCAGGCCCCACGACCGGACCCCAAAAAAAAACAAAAACAAAAACAAACAAGTTAACTTGGTGCTTGCTGAATAGAACTCATGCCACTTAATGTCTAATTGGATACTTAAAATAAGACATTTCAGGGCTGTGATGTAGCTCAGTAGCAAAGCAGGTACAACACTCTGGGTTCCATCCCCAGTACCAAAAAAAAAGTCATTTCCCTGATACTAATGATAAAATTACTAAGAAACATACTTCTTTCTTGTTCTTTTTCATTTTTCTTCTGAGTGACTTGTCTTCTTAATTTATTCACTTCTGCCTGGCAAGATTCAACAACTCGCTCACTCTTTTCGACATCTGCACACACTGCCTGAGGAGGGGAAAACATAAAAAGAAAGGTTAGTTTCATTCAAGCATAAGGCACTTCATAAACTCATTCTTTTTTGGGGGGGGGCGGGGGAGTTCGGTTGTGGGGCCTGAACTCTGGGCCTGGGCGCTGTCCCTTAGCTCTTCAGCTCAAAGCTAGTGTTCTACCACTTGAGCCACAGTGCCACTTCTGGCTTTTTTCTTTTTGCTTTTGTTGTGCTGAGGAATTGAACCAAGGGCCTCAGGCCTGCAAGGCAAGCACTCTATCACTGAGCCACCTTCCCAGACCCCATAAATTCATTCTTATTACAAACTTAGAAAAAGACCAGATGATTAAATCAAGTTCAAAACAGACACATGAGATAGAAAGGCCCAAGGAACTAGGATTGCTTTCTTGAGACAGGGTCTTGCTATGCTGCCAAGACTGGCCTTAAACTTAAAATGCTCCTGCCTCAGCCTCTTGAGGACAAGGATTACAGGCATGTGCCACTGGAGCCCAGTGGCACACCGCCATACCTGGGTCCAGATTGTTCTTATCCATTGATTTCCTTTCTTAATCCTTGTACAATTCAGCTTATAAATTCTTTTTTTTTCTTTTCTTTTTTTGTTGATCATGGGGCTTGAACTCTGGGACATGGGCACTGTCCCTGAGCTCTTCAGCTCAAGGCTAGCGCTCTGCCACTTGAGCCACAGCGCCACTTCCAGCTTTTTTCTACTTATGTGGTGCTGAGGAAAAGAATCCAGGGCTTCATGCATGTGAAAGCCAGCACTCTACCACTGAGCCCGACTTCCCAGCTTATAAATTCTTACGAATAAGAGATAAAATCTTGGGCTGAGAAGTTGGCTCAGCGGTAGAGTGCTTGCCTAGCATACATGAGGCCCTGGGTTCCATTCCTCAGCATCACATAAGCTGGAAGTGGTGCTGTGGCTCAAATGGTAGGAGGCTAGCCTTGAGCTGAAGAGCTGAGAGACAGCACCCGGGCCCAGAATTCAAGCCTCACGATCGAACAACAACAACAAAAAGATACAATCTTTTCCCTTGATTCATCTTTTTTTTTTTTTGTATATGTGCCAGTCCTGGGGCTTGAACTCAGGGCCTAGGCATGTCCCTGAACTTTTTGCTCAAATCTAATACTCTACCACTTGAGCCACAGCTCCACTTCTGGCTTTTTTGGTACTTAATTGAGGTAAGAATCTCCTGCCTGGGCTGGCTTCAAACCATGATCCTCAGATCTCAGCCTCTTGAGTCGCTAGGATTACAGGCATGAGCCACTGAAGCCCAGCTAATTCTTTTTTTTTTTTGTCATTCCTGGGACTTGAACTCAGGACCTGAGCACTGTCCCTGAGCTTCTTTTACTCAAGGCTAGTACTCTACCACTTGAGTCATGGCGCCACTTCTGACCTTTTCTGTTTTTGTTGTACTAGGCAAACACTATCATGAAGCCACATTCCCAGCCCTAATTCACCATTTTTATTGAAGTGAAAAGGAAATTTTTTGCTACTAATGTAGCTTACAAACGAAGAGTAAAAGACAGCAATGAGATGCTTTCAACATTTATTTATAACCAACAAAGTAAAAAAAAAGAGATAAGAAAAGATTTAACAGGAAAATAATAATGAGGGAAAGCTGGAAAAGAGAATAATACATTTCAAAGTCAAGGTTTAATAAAAGGTAACTATTTGAAGTTGTAATAATCACTATGAGATATCAGTATTTTCAGAGCTGGCCTTCTTTAATCTACAAGGAAATGTCTAATAGTCACTCTGAAGTTCTTTTGGACTGTGCTGACAGTTTGAAAGGGCATGGACATGAATTCAGGACAAAAGCTGTTTTCCACTGCACATTCTTCCCATAGCAGAAATACCAGAAACTTTCAGAAAGTAAGCTCGCACCAGTGAGCATGTAGAGTTCCAGATACAGTGAGTGGTAAGGGAAAGCCTAATTTGGAGACTGCCACTGTATGCTCTCTCCTTGTGCCCCAGGACTGCACTCAATCTTCCCCCTCTTTCAAATGCTGCCTTCATTCCTTACTTTATTCTTTGGAGACTTCTTCTAACAAAAGCTTTTTCTAGCCTGAGGAGAGCTTCTAACAAGCCACTGTCCTTCTTGCCCTGAAAGGCAAGTTAAAAGACTGTTTTGTGCTTAGGGTTTACCAGCAAGAACACATGATGATGAAAAGAATGTGGGAAAGTACTGTTAGTATCTAGCTCAGCATCTGGATCACTGAGGATGATTCCATAAATATTTGTTGTGTGGATGACTAAGAATGAACAGGCTCCACTGCAATCCTTCCACTTGAAAGAGGCAGGCCAGAAGCAAAGTAAGTGGTCTCAAAAGGAGGCAGAACTGAATTGAGCTATGAGCGGTGTTTTTTATTTTTTTTTTGGTCCAGTCATGGGGCCTGAACTCTGGGCCTGGGCGCTGTCCCTTAGCTCTTCAGCTCAAGGCTAGCACTCTACCACTTGAGCCACAGGGCCTCATGCATGCAAGGCAAGCGCTCTA
>NW_012267274.1:5611659-5634164 GCF_000151885.1 Dipodomys ordii
AAAAATTTAAAAAATACTTTCTGCAAGAAAAAAGCTCTCATTTTACCTTTCAACTTACCCATGCTCTTTAATAACTTTGGCATAACTCTGAGAAGTATTTGGCACTGAAGACACTTTGTATTCTTGCTGGCTAGTATTGCCTAGATTGGGAATAGCAAGTGATATCCTTTGATTATACCTAAGAGGAAAGGAGAAAAAGAAATAATGAAAAAAGAATCACTTTTTTTTTTCTCTTTTAAAAAAACATATGGGAGGTGGACTCCTGTGGCTCATGCCTGTAATCCTACTCAGGAGGCTGAGATCTGAGGACTATGGTTCAAAGCCAGCCTGGGCAGGAACATCCATGAAACTCTTTTTTGTTTGTTTTTTTGTTTTTCTGGATCAGGTCATGGGGCCTGAACTCTGGGCCTGGGCACTGTCCCTCAGCTCTTCATCTCAAGGCTAGCGCTCTACCACTTGAGCCACAGTGCCACGTCTGGCTTTTTTCTTTTTGCTTATGTGGTGCTGAGGAATCGAACCCAGGGCCTCATGCATGCAAGGTAAGCACTCTACCACTGAGCCACCTTCCCAGCCCCTTTTTGTTGTTTTGTTTTGTTTTTTGCATCCATGAAACTCTTATCTCCAATTAACTACCAGAAAACCAGAAGTGGTGCTGTGACTCAAGTGGTAGAGCACTTGCCTTGAGCTTAAGAGCTCAGGGACAGCGCCTAGGTCCAGAGTTCAAGCCCTACGACCTACAAAAAATAAAAACAAAAAACAAAACAACCATATGGGTCTTGCTATGTTGTTACACTGAAGGTGACCCTGTGAGCTCAAATTATCCTCCTATCTTATCTTCCTAAGTGCTGGGGTTATAGGTATATACTGCCATCACCTACTCTAAAAGTTTTACTTTAAGAATGGGGGTTGGGGAGACTGGGAAGGTGGCTCAGTGGTAGAGTGCTTGCCTTGCATGCCTGAGGCCCTGGGTTCGATTCCTCAGCACCACATAAGCAAAAAGAAAAAAGCCAGACGTGGTGCTGTGGCGCTGTGGCTCAAGTGGTAGAGCACTCGCCTTGAGCTGAAGAGCTGAGGGACAGCACCCAGGCCCAGAGTTCAGTCCCCATGACCAGACCCCCAAAAAAAAAAAAGAATGGGGGTTGGCATAATGGAGTGTAGTTGCAGAGTGGCTAATAAAAACTCCTCACCCTGTTTTTGTTTTTTTTTTTTTTAAAGAATGGAGGGTGGCCCAGCCACTAGTGGCCCACACTTATAATCCTACTCAGAAGGCTGAGATCTGAGGATCCAAGTTCAAAGCCAGCCTGGGCAGGAAAGTCTGTGAGAATCTCATCTCCAATCAAGTACCAAAAAAAGAAAGAAGAAAGCTTCAGTGGAGGTTTGGCTCAAATGCAGAGCAGTAGACTTGAGCAAAAAAGCCAAGTTAGAACTTGAGGCCCTGAGTTCAAGCGAGGCGAGGCTGGACTTGAACCACAATAAAATCAGGTTCCCAAGTTTAAAAATAGTTATTTATTAATGATTATTTTCACTGATACTGACTGATTTCATTAAACTGAGTTTCCAAAGACAATATGACCCACCTAATCATGTTTTTTCACTTTAACAAGTTCACAATGCAAAAACCCTCATTAACCAGAAGGTGGAATCAATTTTACAGTTTTGTCTTTGAAATTGTTGTTCTAACATCCTGATCAGACCTCTAAAGCAATACAACTACATTGCTATACTAGATGAAGAAGTAAATGGTGGTTCCTACCTGTTCACTCCCATATAAATTTATGCATAGTATCATGTCTTACTAATGCTTATTAATCTAAAAATAGTTTAATTTATATAAATACTTGACAAGGAAAATACCTTCTCTTAACTATTCAGAGAGCAACAAAAGCATTTCTTTATAGATACTATAAAATACACAACAATGCACAAACGTTTTCAAAGCTATAAATCTCAATTACTTGTGCAAACTTCTTTCTCTTTATGAGACAGATGGAAAGATTTTCTTTACCTGCGATTTGGTCTAAAGAGAACATACTCTAAAGCATGAGTGGAATTGTTGGCAGTGGAGATGAAGCTGAAGAGGAGGAAGACGAGGTCGGGCACACCGAGGATGCGAGTGAGCTGTTTGTGGATAACCTGTTCTCTGTATGACATCTGCTGTTGAGTATTTCGTCGGAATCTATACCATCCAATAACTTTCTATAGCAAAACAGAAGAAAAGTATTAGAAGTTGTATGAAATCCTACAAATTTAATTCTGAATGTATCCATACAAACACTGTACACAAATACTCATAGTAGCTTTACATGAGATAGCCTCAAAATGAAAGCAAGCAACTGTCCATCAGCAAGTGAACAGGTAAACAAATTGTGATGTACCTATATACTGGAGTACTACTCAGTAATAAAAAGGAACAAATGACTGGTATATACAATATGGATGAATCTCGAATTATGAATGAAATTAATTCCGAATGAAAGAAGCCAGACCAAGGGTCTATCTATGTAAAACTCTGGAAAATGAAAATTCATCTACATTGAGATGGAGCAATTCCATGGCTGCGAGTACCAGGTAAGGAAGTGGAATGAGAAAAATACATAGGAAACTTCTGCCACTGGATGGTATGTTCATTATTGCCTTACAGTGATGGTTTCATGGATGTGTACACATACCAAATTGATCACTGTATACACTAAATATGTGTATTTTATCATATGACAACTATATTCCATAACCTATTTTTAATAGCCATTTTGACAAACTATAGCATATCTAAACCGGCTAAGTGAATTAACCTATAGAAAGTATACTTCTCATAATGTGACTTGCTGAACATCTTGAAAACAGATGACATGAAGCATCTGGAAGTCTTGCCAGAATGCCTTCCTGGGCCTCTCTCATATCTATAGAGCCAGGAATCTGAATTTAAGATAAATTCCTTGAGTTTTCTTTTGCGTTTGAAAATTTGAAAGCCTGCTGTAGAAACAGCTTAATTTTTAAATTAGAAACACCTCTCCATAAAGCTTGCTTCTTTGAAATAAATACTAAGTAAAAATCTTGAGTTTTTGTGCCAAGACTGGGGCTTGAACTGAGTTTTGCACTCACAATTGTGTTCCATCACTTGAGCCATGCCTCCCAGTCAAAAAAATCCTGTTTTTAAGGTAAAAGTGAGCCAGGCATGATGGTGTATGCCTATAACCCCAGCCATGGATTGACTGAGGAAGGAGGAGGATTGCAAGGTCAGGTCAGTCTACACTAGCAAATTCATGGCCAGTCTCAACAAACCTGTTACAAACAAACACACACAGGAAGGGAGTTTAAAACTGTCAACATTACTTTAAAATAGTAAATTTAAAATATATTCTGGCACCTTCATGTAGAAAGGAAGTAAATTCACAGTCACTGAATACTTGTGCCAAACTTTCCATTCTTTCTTTCTTTTTTCTTTTAGCACTTTTTTTTTTTTTGGTCAGTTGTGGGGCTTGAACTCTGGACTTGGGTGCTGTCCCTGCACTCTTCAGCTCAAGGCGAGTGCTCTACCGCTTGAGCCACAGCACCACTTCCTCTTTCTTTTTTCTTTTTGCCAGTCCTGGGGCTTGAACTCAGGGCCTGGGCACTGACCCTGAGCTTCTTTTGCTCACAGCTGGCACTCTACCACTTGAACCACAGTGCTACTTCTGGCTTTTTTTGTTATGTGGTACTAAGGAATCAAACCCAGGGCACCATGCATACTAGGCAAGCACTTTACCACTAAGCCAATTCCCAGCCCAAACCTTTCAGTGTACAATCTTATGAGACCTGTCCTTTTATTTTTCAATTTTATTATTAAGTAGTTGTACAAAAAGATTACAAGTCCATAAGCCATGAATCTTGATCAATATAAGACCTGTATTGTCCAAAGTCACGTGACTGAACAATAGCCACAGTGTAGAACTTGGCTACCTGTCTCTTTCCATGGTACAAGACTAACTTCAAAATTCCATGTTTCATGAAGAACAGTGAAAAGTAGTCTTTTCTTTTTTTCTTTCTTTATCGTGGGGCTTGAACTCTAGCCTGGGTGCTGTCCTGAGCTCTTCAGCTCAAGGCAAGCACTCTACTACTTGAGCCACAGTGCCACTTGCGGTTTTCTAGTGGTTTGTTGGAGATAAAGAGTCTCATGGACTTTCTTGCCTGGGCTGGCTTTGAACCACGATCCTCAGATATCAGCCTCCTGAGAAGCTAGGATTACGGGTGTGAGCCACAGGCGCCCAGCTGAAAATTAGTTTTTATTTTGGGTTAAAAAATTCTTGTGAGTCAAGCAGAAAAGGTCAGATAAGTTCATGTTAGGGAAATGAACTCTAAGATATGTATTCAAATGTTTTTTTCTTTCATGCGATTGTTTTTAACACATTTGTAAGATTATTTCTTTGTTGCATTGTATGTCCCTCCCCACACCTCCCGCCCCATAACCCCTGCTTTCACTGTATTTGATGTTTGTGGAGGGGAAGGGAAAAAACAAATTGTTTAAATAGGGAGACAGGTGGACCCACTGCAACAATGAGACGTACAAGTCGTTATGTTGAAAACGAACTTTACAACTTTGGTGGTGGTGGGTAGGAGGCTTAGGTGGGGGGGTGGGGGAAGGATGGAATGGAAAAGGGAAACAAAGGAGGAGGCTACAATGCTTGATAAGAAATGTACTCATTATCTTGCCCATGTAATTGTAACCCCTCTGTACAGTATTTTCACAATAAAATTTTTTTTTAATTTTGTGTCATTTCTGGAGCTTGAACCCGGTGCCTTTTGCTCTCACTTGTAATTTTTGTTCATAAGTCTGGCGCTCTATCACTTGGGTCACACCTCTACTTTGTTAATTGAAGGTAAGAGTTTCACAGATTTGTTTGCCTAGGCTGGCTTTCAACTGAGATCCTTAGATCTCAGCCTCCTGAGTAGCTAGGATTACAAGTGTAAGCTACTGGTACCTAGTTTAAAAGTAGTTCTGTATCCAGCAAGAAATAGATAGAGGGCTGGGAAGGTGGTTCAGTGGTAGAATGTTTGCTTTGAATGCATGAGGCCCTGGGTTCAATTCCTCAGTACCACATAAGCAGAAAAAGCCAGGAGTAGTGCTGTGGCTCAAGTGGTAGAGTGCTAGACTTGAGCTGAAGAGCTAAGGGACAGTGCCCAGGCCCAGAGTTCAGGCCCCAACAACAACAAAAAAAAAAAAGGTAAAGAAACTATCCATTAGTGAGAGCTTTCAGTGTATGTGAACATGACATCTTTATTCTAAGATTGGATCCTTTGTGCTAAATATTCGAACTACCCCCGCAGGCCTGGGTCACACCTCACACTCTATCTCCAAAAGACTTGAATAGCACTTGGCAGATAGCTTGTTTTCACAAAATATTCATTGACTAGCAGAATCTTACAAATGGTGACAGTCTAAGCAACAGTGCTTTTCAGTTATGCCAAGTCCAACTGTTTTCAATCATTTGTCTTTTCTACTTTATGTCGACTATCAACTGATAATGATTTGACATTTGTCTATATTTATAAACAGATTCTCCCTTCAATCTGAAAACTGAAGGGTGAGATGCCAAGTCAATTCATATTGGTGTTGTCTACAATTCTACCTTTTAGAACTAAAAGAGAAGCTAGTCACAAATTACCGGGGAACTAGCTCACTGGTGTTGAAAACCATATTTCAGATAGCTATGTCTGGCGCACCATGAGGCATTCTAAGTAAGGTGGCCTCTTTTTTTTTGGGTCCAGTCGTGGGGCCTGAACTCTGGGCCTGGGCACTGTCCCTCAGCTCTTCAGCTCAAGGCTAGCGTTCTACCACTTGAGCCACAGCGCCACTTCCGGCTTTTTTCTTTTTGCTTATGTGGTGCTGAGGAATCGAACCCAGGGCCTCAGGCATGCAAGGCAAGCACTCTACCACTGAGCCACCTTCCCAGCCCCAGGTGGCCTCTTTTTTGTGGCGCCTCCTGTATAGGGAGCTGCACGAAAATGAAGCTGAGTATCTCCTTCCTGGTCTCTGGCTGTTAGGAACTCACTGAAGTGAATGGTGAGCGTGAATTTCCTACTCTTTATAAGAAGCATATGGTCACAGAAGTTGCTGTGGACACTTTGCACTAGGAATGATAAACAAGGCTGTCCTATGAAGCAGAGTATCTTGACTTGTTTACATGTTGCTGAGAAAAGGGCATGTTAAAGACCAAAGAGAACTGGAGAGAAAATGTGCATCTGAGGTTGCACTGAAAATGTCTATCTGAGCATTCTCAACTAGAAATTAGTTAATAAAAAAGAGGGAGATAGGGATATTCGTGGACCAATAAGATACTAAGCCTCTTTGTCTGGGGTACAAAAGAGCTAGCACAATATGCAAACCTTTCAATCTCTCTAAAGAAGATGTCAGCCAATTTGTTGCCAAAAAGCCAATGAACAAAGAAGGCAAGAAACCCAGGCCCATGCTCCCAAGACCCAGCATCTTGTTACTCCATGTGTCCTGAAGTATAAACACTGGCATGTTGCTCTGAACAAACAACATTCTGAGACCACAGAATATGCTCAACTTTTGGCCAAGAGGATGAAGAGAAAGCCAAAGAAAATCTCAAGAAACAGATTGCCAAGAGATGAAGGCTCCTCTTTGAGCTTCGCTTCTGAGTTCAGTCAAAACTAAGAATCTCTGCAGCCTTCACTCCCATTTTCTGTGTGGGAAGCAGGAAATGCTAATCCATTCTTCCATTTCTCCCTACTTAATCCTGTTATACTAGAATAAACCATTAGCAAAATTTAAAAATGAATACTTTGCTGGGTGCTGGTGGCTCACGCCACTGTAATCCTAGCTACTTAGGAAGCTCAGATTTGAGGATCACGGTTCATAGCCAGCCCAAGCAGGAAAGTCTTGTTAGACTCTTATCTTCAATAAACCACCAGAAAACCAGAAGTGGCGCTGAGGATCAAGTGGTAAAGCGCTTGCCTCGAGCTGAAGAGCTGAGGGACAGCGCCCAGGCCCCAGAGTTCAAGCCCTACACTGACCAAAAAAAAAAAAAGAATACTTTAAGAGTAACAAATAAATGATCACACCTAAAAAAAAAAAAAGAATCATGGACATCCTCCTCTAAACTGTATGCTTGTTTATGCTTCATTACCAATTTCTCCCATAGACTTTCTTCCCTATTCTTGACATTCATTTACATTTCCTGGAGCCAAAATAATCATGCTAACCCTGGGATCTTTTGGGCCTTATGAAGATACTAAGAGGAGTACTAAATTTATTTTCTGTTGAAAAGTAGATACTTTCAGAAAACAGAAATCTTCCTCCATTGGCCTTGAGTGGTCTTAGCCTAAAATTTGAGGCCTAGAGAAACTATAAATACAACATGAATTCTGCTAGAATAGTAATTCTCTGACCACTTTGTACCTGAGCTTTTCCTAACAAAAACATTAGCCTCTATCTCACTTTTATTTTTCCAGACTAGGATATGAACTCAAGGCCTCATACTTGGTTAGCAGTGCTCTTGAGGCATGCCTCCACCCTGGCTTTTTCCTTGTTATTTTGGGGATGGAGTCTCACAGACCCTTCTGCCCAGGTTAGCCTTGACCCACAATCTTCCAATGTCATATTCCTGAACAGCTAAGATTACAGGTGTGAGCCACTGGGGCCTGACTCAATCCTAACATCTTAAGTATACCTTTGTAGGTAGTACAGCTTTTGAGGAAAAAGTATAATTTTGTGCCTTTCTTGAAGGGGAAGGGGATCCAAACTAGAATAAACTAGTGCTGGGATTACAGGCATGTACTTATTTTTTTTTAATTAATTTATTTTTTCTTTTGGTCGGTTGTGGGGCTTGAACTCTGGGCCTGGGCGCTGTCAGCTCTTCAGCTCAAGGCGAGCACTCTCCCACTTGAGCTACAGCACCACTTCCGGTTTTCTGGTGGTTTATTGGAGATAGGAGTCTCACAGTCTTTCCTGCCAGGGCTGGCTTTGAACCATGATCCTCAGATCTCAGCCTCCTAAGTAGCTAGGATTACAGGTGTGAGCCACCAGTGCCCGGCTCTTATTTATTTTTAGTATCTAAAGTTTTGAAACCTATTTAAAAAAAAAAGATACACACAACTTTCTGGTCCTTTTTGTTTGGGTTTTTTTTTTTAACTGTATTTTTTTTTCTTTTCTTTTTTGGTACTGGGGATCGAACCCAGGACGTTGCACTTGCTAGGCAAGCGCTTTGCCACTGAGCTACCTCCCAGCCCTCTGGTCCTTTTAATATGGACTTTAATATGTAATGAGTATTCTAGAAAACTGTGCTATAGTAAGAGGCTCAATGGAACAAAGTTCAGTTTTATAAAGCCATTTGGAATGAAGTTCAGTTTTATAAAGCCATTATCATTAAAAGCTCACAATCTAAACTGAAAACAAACGAGGAAGTAAGGTGTTATCTGAGAGATGAGGGATGGAGTGCTGAGAGATACCAGAATGTTTGCTCCCATGCAAACCACTGAAAATGAGAGCAGAGCTCACAATGCCCTTTCCCATTTGGGCAGATACCCTGGATGGATCAGCAGACGGAGCTTCCCAAGCTTGCTGTCACACATGAAGTCTTTTTTCTCTGCCTTTTTTCCACCCCATCCTTACAGACTTCCTATTCTTTCTTTTACGTTGCTTTCTTCCTTTACATGAGCCTACTCTACTCAGCAGTGGTACTAAGAAAGACACTAGGAAGGCTGTAATTGCACTTACTCCAGAATTCTTTACACACAGGAATTTTGTTTGGCTTGACAAGTTGAGAATTTTTTTTTAAGTGATGCCTCAAGAGTCAATCTATTGTCTTAAGGCAAAAAAAGAGAAAAAAACCTATTCATGATATAATAGTTTGTGTTTTGTTTTGTCTTGTTACAGGTACCAGGGTTGAACTCAGGGCCTTGAACCTGCTTGGGTTACTTGTTCATAGCTGACACTCTACCACTTGGGCCATGCCTCTAGACTAGATTTTTGTTGGTTATTTAGAGAAAAGGTCTTGAAGACTTTTCTACTTGGGCTGGCTTTGAAGTCTAATCCTCCAGATCTCAGCCTCCTGAATAGCTAGAATTATAGGCCTGAGCCATTGGTGCCCAACAGTAAATTGAAGCTTTCAGAGAATAAATAACAAAACTTGGATCATTTCAATTTTATTTAGATTTGTTTACCCTATGTAATAGAAAATCATATGCATGTGTTGATAAGAGTAACAGGGGCTGGGAATGTGGCTTAGTGGTAGAGTTCTTGCCTAGTATGCATGAAACCCTGGGTTTGATTCTTCAGTACCACATAAACAGAAAAAGTCAGAAGCAGCGCTTTAGCTCAAGTGACAGAGAACTAACTAGCAAAAGAAGCTCAGGGACAGTGCCCAGGCCCTGAGTTCAAGCCCCAGGGAAAAAAAAAAAAGAATAGGAATAACATATCTAATGATGTTTGATTGAAATTGACATTTTTGAGAAATATTTTTCCTGATTATAAATTAATGAACATTAAACATTTACGAAATTATTTTAAATTACAAGTAGAAAAAACATACCATCCACAGTCCACTGAACTGCAGTAATCTTTCCAGATTATAGTTCACTTTTTATTTCCTATTTTAACACAATGGGATAATTCTACAAATATCTAATTTTTTTCTGGTAAAAGAGTATCAACAGGGCTGGGAAAGTGGCTCAGTAGCAGAGTGCCTGCCTTGCATACATGAGGCCCTGGGTTTGATTCCTTGGCACCACATAAGCAGAAAAAAAAAGGCCGGAAGTGGCGCTGTGGCTCAAGTGGTAGAGCGCTAGCCTTGAGCTGCAGAGCTGAGGGACAGCGCCCAGGCTCAGAGTTCAGGCCCCACGGCCGGAACAAAAAAAAGAAAAAAAAAAGAATATCAACATTATCTCATATCTGTAACTTACCTTTAAAATCTAAGTAATAGAAGTCTTACACACTAGCATAAAGTATCATTATTCCATTATATAATTGTTCCATTTTACATTCCTTTCTGTTTTTGAGTGCTTAGATGAAGAACTATTTTCTTTTTTTTTTTAATTGTGAAAAATACTGTACAGCGGGGTTACAATTACGTGGGCAAGATAATGAGTACATTTCTTATCAAGCATTGTAGCCTCCTCCTTTGTTTCACCTTCCCATCCCTTCCCATCCTCTCCCCTAACCCCCACCCAAGAACTATTTTCAAATTAGATGGAGTAATAAATAAATCATACCTTTCTCCGATCTTTCAGAATCCTGTCCAAACTCTCTTCATTAACTTTGTTTGCATAGTCATAAAAACTGGTTTTTTAGAGAAGAAAAAAATTCTTGTCAAAATTCCATAGTACAGTGACCTGTACCTGCTTAGCTATATGTATCCATGGGGTATTTAACCCTAATAAAGATGTAATGGCTTGTCTTCAAAGGCATATAAAGAGAAATCAGTCTTAATGCTTTCTTGGTATGAAGTTCTCTTTTGTATCAAACAGTTGAGATCACTATAATCAAATGGTGTTACTTCCTCAGGAGGGAGGTGCTGACAGCAAGTGATTATACATGTGTGGTTTCTAATGGCTGCTACATCTTCGTTTCTAAGCATCAAAAATAACATCATTTTCTGAGAAATGAAGGGAGATGAATATCTGCTGAATGCTTAATGAGATACTCAGCTGCATGCTTTCTCATGCAATCACATCCTTCTTGCATCAGTGATGAGAGGTATGAGTTTAGCCCAACAATCAGTAAGTTTTATTCCATTTTTTATAGATAAAGATAGCAATGTTAACTGACTTGCCCCAAACTGAAGAGCTAGCACAAAAGGGCTGGGATTTGAAGCCAGGTCTGGTTAGCTTCAAACAATGCATTCACTTCCCAAACAGACCAATGCAATGAGCCCAGATATACTTTCCTGTCTCTGGTGACTGTCCTAGGAATGCCATCCTCCTCTTACTACCGTAAGTGCAGGCCCTAAAGGCAGGAAAGAGTTCAAAAAATCACTGACTCAGGTACCAAGAGATACTAGGTCCAGCCCAAATTCTGCTTTTTCCTGTAAAATGTGGGGCAAGTCACTTTATCTGTTCTCCATTTCCTTTTTTGCAAAATAAGGAGTTTGGAGTAGACACCTGATCTCTAAGGTTTTTTTTGTTTTTTTAACTCTAGGAATTATGAATGTCTGAATTAAACTCAATCAAATCCTATCCTTGTTCTGGTACTGACAGTGTTTTATGGAATTCCTTAGCAGGGTGAGGCCAAGCACATCCAGTGGAGCTACACCAAGCCTAGAGGCAGTGTGTAGAATAAAACTCCGCCCATTTCATGGCTCTGACATCTGACATTCTTTTCAAATGACCAATAGTTGTTCCTCTGCTATTGGTCTTATTATAGCTTCCCCATTCTACTTTCAGTTATGTGTAAATCTAAACTAGGTGGGGTTCTTTGGCTACTTTCAGGCTTTGTTTACTGGGAGCCAGCTGGCATGATGACAGTCCTCTAAAATAGTCTAAGAAGGCTGGGAAGGTGGCTCAGTGGTAGAGTGCTTGCCTTGCATGCCTGAGGCCCTGGGTTCGATTCCTCAGCACCACATAAGCAAAAACAAAAAAGCTGGAAGTGCCGCTGTGGCTCAAGTGGTAGAGCGCTAGCCTTGAGCTGAAGAGCTGAGGGACAGCGCCCAGGCCCAGAGTTCAGGCCCCACAACCGAACCCAAAAAACAAACAAACAAAAAAATAGTCTAAGAGTAGAGGTGTATGTGAAGAGTAGACATGGTAAGAGTCAGGGGTGCTGGGGTGTCAGGGCCTGGGTGTTTAGGGTGGTCAGGGTGAGAGCTTCAGGGTTCAAACAGCAGAAAGAGGTAGGCCAAAGGGGTTGGTGGGGTGAAGGAATGATCAAGAACACTGAATGGTGTTTATGCAGGCATACTGGAAGCACACTGGCATGCCTTCTGGGGAAGGAGAAGTAGGGCCTAGGGGAGTTTATGCAGCACACAGCTGAAAGCATTCCAGCCATCAGATGGTAGGGTTTGAGGCTTAGAAAGATGACAAAGCCTAGGTGGTGGTTTGGGAGAAGTACAGGAGTGGGAGATACTGGACTCCTCTATCCTATCTTTTCCCTCCAGATCTATTTCTATTGTTTGCTTTCTCCCTCTGAATGTTGTCTTCTCATGTCTTTCTGTCTGTCCTTTAGTTGGTCATATAATGAAACTGGTGTATATTAGCTTAAAGAGTAAGCACAAAGGTAAGTCATATGTACCCCTTCCTTACTTAAAAAAATTCTTTGAAGGGCTGGGAAGGTGGCTCAGTGGTAGAACGCTTGCCTTGCATGCATGAGGCCTTGGGTTTGATTCCTCAGCACCACATACGCAGAAAAAGCCAGAAGTGGCGCTGTGGCTCAAGCAGTAGAGTGCTAACCTTGAGCTGAAGAGCTGAGGGACAGCGTCCAGGCCCAGAGTTCAGGCCCCACAACCGACAAAACAAAACAAAAAAAGTTGAAGAGATGTTTTTTTCTTCTTCTTTTCGGCCAATCCTGGGGCTAAAACTCTGGGCCTGAACTTTTGTAATAAAGGCTAGCACTCTATCACTTGAACCACAGCACCACTTCTGGCTTTTCCTGTTTATGTGGTACTGAGGAATCCAACCCAGGGCTTCATGCAAGCTAGGCAAGCACTCTACCACTAAGCCACATTCCCAGCCCCCAACTCACTAGTTTTTAATCAATCCTTTTAATAAGAACTGAAAGCATGTAGCTTACCTAAAAAGTTTTGAACAAGGCTGATGGTTATGGATTTCTGTAAAAAGAAAGGAAAACACTTCAGTTAATCATGTGAGACACAGACAACCATAAAATAGCTCAGGATTATTACTTTTGTTTGTCAGTCTTGCAGCTTAAACTCTGGGCCTGGGCGCTGTCCCTAAGCTCTCTTCAGCTCAAGGCTAACACTCTACCACTTGAGCCCCAGTGCCACTTCTGGCTTTTTCTGTTTATGTGGTGCTGAGGAATCAAACCTAGGGCCTCATACATTTGAGGTAAGCACTACACCACTGAGCTACCTTCCCAGAGCAGATTTTTTTTTTTTGGATTGGTCATGGGTCTTGAACTCTGGGCCTGAGCACTGTCCCTCAGCTCTTCAGCTCAAGGCTAGCACTTTACCACTTGAGCCACACCACCATTTCCAGCTTTTTCTGCTTATGTGCTACTGAGGAATAGAACCCAGGGCCTCATGAATGCAAGGCAAGCACTCTACCACTGAGTTACCTTTCCACCCCCAGATTTTTTGTTTTTAAACAAAATCTTTGATAATGAAGATAGTCTTCCATCAAACCAGAAGCAAAGGCAGTACCATGTGCCTGCTCAACAGTTACACCAGGGACACAAGATAGAACAAGCAGACTGGAGAACAAGAGTTCTGCTCTGATCTGAGGATCGCGGTTCAAAGCCAGCCCGGGCAGGAAAGACCATGAGACTCCTATCTCCAATAAACCACCAGAAAACTGGAAGTGGCGCTGTAGCTCAAGTGGTAGAGCGCTCGCCTTGAGCTGAAGAGCTGGGGGACAGCGCCCAAGCCCAGAGTTCAAGCCCCACAACCGACAAAAAAAAAAAGAGTTCTGCTCTGTTTGCCCATGTGTGATGGGCACACAGTTGAAGGTCTTTCAGGAACATGCAGCTATTGTGTGTCTTATTCAATCTCACCAATTTCAGCAACTCATCACAGGAAAAAATAAAACTGACTGGAAGTATTTAATCAAGTGGCATAAAAGCTATAAAGGTGTTGGTGGCTCATGCCTGTAATCCTAGCTACACAGGAGGTTGTGATCTGAGGATGGTGGTTCAAAGCCAACCCAGGCAGGAAAGTACATGAGACTCTTATCCCCAATTAACCACCAGAAAATTGGAAGTGGGGCTGTGGTTCAAAGTGGTAGGGCACTAACGTTGAGCAAAAGACCTCAGGGGTCAGTGCTCAGTACCCAGGCTCTGAGTTCAGGCCCCATGTCTGACAAAAAATAACCAAAAATTGTAACTACAACTTAGGGAGAAAAGGGTCTTAAGCACCTACCCTTCCTAACTAGCTGACAACTTGGGCCAGATGATTTGAAGGAGAAGGAATTCTTTAAGTCTATTAACCCTTGCAAAGATGGTGAATACTGAGGGAGACAGTCATTTATAAGGCAGATCCTAAGAACTTCTGAAATGAACAATTCCTTCAAATTCATTAGAGGATCTAGGGTTTGAACCGTTTTTATAAAGAAGAGATAAGTTGACCATTCAATTCTATTTATCACATTCTCTTAGGGAGCAACTCATCACCTGCTGTTTAAAAATCCATAGCCTCTGGGCTGGGAATGTGGCTTGGTGGTACAGTGCTTGCCTACCATGCATGAAACCTTAGGTTCAATTCTTTAGTACCACATGAACAAAAAAGGCCAGAAGTGGTGCGGTGGCTCAAGAAGTAGAATGCTAGTCTTGAGCAAAAGAAGCTCAAGGACAGTGCCCAGGCCCTGAGTTCAAGCCCCAGGACTGGCAAAAAAAAAAAAAAAAAATTCATAGCCTCAGAGTTCCAGGGTATAGTTTTACCTTAATTAAAACAAAACTACTACAAACTCGGGTACCAGTGACTTACATTATGTCACCAACACACACATACACACATAACTTCTACAGGAAAGAATTCATTTGCCTAGCTATAGAGCTGATATAGTGATGAAAGTGAAGACAACTCCAGAAGTATTTCCTTCTTTGGGGGCTAAAAATGACAGGGTACATCATTATAAGTTACTTCAGAGATAGTCATTAGAATGTGGAATGTCAGTAGTAAAAATATTACTTATAGCCGGGTGCTGTTGGCTCAGTCCTATAATCCTAGCTACTCAGGAAGCTGAGATCTAAGATGGCAGTTCAAAGCCAGCCTAGACTTCACTGCTCGTGAGACTCATCTCCAATTAACCACCAAAAAACTGAAAGTGGGAAAAAATAATTTTTAAAAATGTATTCATAAAGAGATAAGGGTGGGCTGCTGTCTCTTTGCATCAGGTGAAAAAATATATACATATTACTTGAAAGGAACAGAATTCTTGCTTCATTTTCTCTGGGAGAGCTGAGTATTGCCTCTCTTTCCTCTCTTCATTCTTTCTAGTAATTGTTACTGTTGTTACCTCATTACCTGAGGATACTTTTCTCTCCCTACCTACCACGCTTAGAACTAAAAGGGGACAGCTCTAATTCAAATGAGTAGGCACAGATTTTTAAATTAACTTACATTTTAAAAAGAAAAGATGTCTGGCTGGATGCTGGTGGCTCATGCCTGTAATCCTAGTTACTAAGGAGGCTGAGATGTGAGGATCATGGCTCAAAGCCAGCCTGGGCAGGAAAGTCCATGAGACTCTTATCTCCAATAGGTTTATTCCAGAAAACTAGAAGTGGCGCTGTGGCTCAAGTGGTAGAGTGCTCGCCTTGAGCTGAAGAGCTCAGGGACAGCACCCAGGCCCAGAGTTCAATACCCTTGACCAACAACAACAAAAAGACATAAATAATTATGGCTGGGGGTGTGGTTCAGTTGTAGAGTACTTACCTCACATGTATAAGGCCTTGGGGTTTGATCCCTAGCTCTGCAAAGATAGCTAGATAGCCAACCAGAATAGTAACAAGAAAGAATTAAAATTTTGAAAATCAAGATATAAATAGCAACTACCCAGATATCCTGTGAAATGAAATTCTCTGATTTAGGATTTTAAAGAGTTATGTAAGTCAAAACCACTTCAATATGACCTGAATTAAAGGTGAATTATACTCTATGCACAAAACAAATCCTTACTCAGCAGGGCAGAACTGTGTGAGGTCAAAGTTTGGTCTTGACTCTTTTTTTTTTTGGTTAGTCATGGGGCTTGAATTCTGGGCCTGGGTGCTGTCCCTGTGCTCTTCAGCTTAAAGCAAGTGTTTACCACTTTACGCCACAGCACCACTTCCAGTTTTCTAGTGGTTAATTGGAGATAAGAGTCTCACAGACTTTCCTGCCCAGGCTAGCTTTGAACGCGAAGCCTCAGATCTCAGCCTCCTGAGTAGATAGGATTACAGGTGTGAGCCACTGGCACCCAGCAGGTCTTGACTCTTTTGGAGAACCTTCAGTCACTTATCCCTCAATTCTTTATCCTTGTCCTCCAGTTCATTTACCTGAAAGGTATCAAAACTGATGACTTGGTCACAGTGTGATCTAACCTGCCATCAGTATTTCAAGCCACACACCATTCACTTTCACACATCTTGAGCCTCAGTTCACACAGAAATAGGCCAGGTATCCTCTATGTTTTATGCCTGATTTGCTCTGCACTTCCCTGAATGTGCAGCCCTCTGGCCCTGCCAAGTCCTTTGCAGTTTCTCCACTAGGTTTTTCTCTCAGCATCAGATATTTAATAAGGCTTGTTTCTCTCTCTCTCTTTTTTTTTTTTTTTTGCCAGTTGTGGAGCCTGAACTCTGGGCCTTTGACTGTCCTCAGCATTTCAGCTAAAGGCTAGTACTCTACCACTTGAGCCACAGCACTACTTCTTGGCTTTTTCTGCTTATGTGGAGCTGAGGAATTGAACCCAGAGCCTCATGCACACAAGGCAAGCACTCTACCATTGAGCCACCTTCCCAGCCCCAAAACTTGTTTCTCTTATAGCACTCATCTTGCACTGTCTGGTGGTATTTCTGTATAGTTGCTTTATTTTCCCCATAGTTTCAAAATGCAGGGATAGATCTGGATACTCCTTTGTTGGTCATGCCTCAGTCATGGAAGTTCTGCAATAGATGTTTGTTACATAAATAAATAAAACACCCTTTGCTTAGTCCTGTATATCAAGATGTGCTATTTGGTAATTTGACCAAGATATACCTAAAAGCATTATGTTCTGCATCAATAAACACCCTTTCCTCCTCTCCAGTCACATGCTCCAAAATGACTGACTTTTAGACTCCGAAGGCTGTGTAGATCCAGCAAGCATCTTTGGTATGACCATCTTTGCCAGATCCCTCTAGGAAGGATCAGCACAAGGCATCCATTCATTACAATATATAGAGAGTGATACTAGCAATGAGGAGAGCCTAAACTACAAACTTCAGGTTCACTGTGGTTTTGAAGAGACTACAGAATGGTCACATAGTGATTCAGTAAAAATCAGATCAATTACTGGATAGGGACAGCTGCACAGAAGAACCACACATACAACTATGCACTGACACAAAATATATCACTTATCAGCATAAATAAACTTGTTAGCATCCATTTACTATTTTAGTTAAAATTAATTATGAGCCAAAGAGCAAAATGACAAGTATATATACAAGAAGTGTATTTCGGGCTGGGAAGGTGGCTCAGTGGTAGAGCGCTTGTCTTGCATGCCTGAGGCCCTGGGTTCGATTCCTCAGCACCACATAAGCAAAAACAAAAAAGCCAGAAGTGACGCTGTGGCTTAAGTGGTAGAGCACTAGCCTTGAGCTGAAGAGCTGAAGGACAGCGCCCAGGCCCAGGGTTCAGGCCCCACGACCGGACCCCAAAAAAAAAAAAAGTGTATTTCTATTATCATGGGAGAAGATAAACTGTAAAGTAGATATACGTAATCTTTTACCACTCTGCAGTTGCTTTTTTTCCCCAGAATTCATCATAACTTTGATTTTTTTTTAATGGTCTGTTTTTAATGCAGGGGCTTTTCTTCTCTAGAAATGCAATTCTTAGCAGGAAAAAAAAAAAACAGAAAACCCTACAAAAAAAAAAAAGGCAGCAAAGGGTAGTTTTCATCTGGTGTCTTATTTAAGTTTTTTAAGTTAAGAAACAGCTGGTGACATATATGTTTTTGTGCAAAAATAAATGAATGGCAATAGATTTAAAAAATCTTATTATGGGGCTGGGAAGGTGGCTCAGAGGTAGAGCGCTTGCCTTGCATGCATGAGGCCCTGGGTTCGATTCCTCAGTACCACATAAGCAAAAAGAAAAAAAAAAGCCAGAAGTGATGCTGTGGCTCAAGTGATAGACCACTAGCCTTAAGCTGAAGAGCTGAGGGACAGCGCCCAGGCCCAGAGTTCAGGCCCCACAACCAGAACCCCCCCCCAAAAAAAACACATCTTATTATGTACTTCTGTGTGAAAAAAAAAGTCTGTATAACATTTCCCTTAACTATGCATTCTTTTACTTGTGAGTTTTTTTTACTGAATTAATCTGAAATGTATGAGCCCTGGATTTGCTACAGAGTGAGAAGTTATTTTATTATTTTTATTTTCAATTTTGGAAATTCTGCAGAAGCATGCTTGTATGTATATTTCAGAACCTTTTTAAAATGTAAAATCTATACATTTCTGGGAAGTTCTGAATTACTTTTGTTTCCTTTTTCCTTCCAGCATTTTGCAGTGAGCATCTTTTATATACAGCAAACAATTTGAGAGAATACAAAAACATGTGAAGTTCATTAAAACTAAAACACTACAATACAGCGCTGGTACGGTACATTAAGACTTTGATAAAAGAAACAATAATAAAAGGTCTCCATTTTAAATGTCATTCATATATACCTTGTGGATGAGAGCTACATACTTCTACACTTTTTTAGAGGAATAAATTATTGAATTACTGAAAAAAAAAAGAAGTGTATTTCTAAGGTCAATGAGAAATTTACTCACCAATTACTTGCAGAAATTCTGTGTTGCTGATTTGTGAGTCACTGATGCTAAAAGTTTCCTCTTGCCTTACCTCGCCCAGCAAAAAGCCTTCCTAAAAGTAAAAGAAAACAATTGCAGGCTAAATATAAAGATATTTTTACTAAAATTAAGAGGAATTAAGGACATTATTTTATAATAATTTTAACAACAGCCCAAATAAGCTTAGCATATAAATACTATTTTTAAACCAATAAATAAAGCTATGAGGTATCTCTACTAATTAGAATGTTTGGAGAAAAAAGGATTTCATAAGAAAACAAATATTATTTTAATCCTGTCAAGGCTTTCCTGTTTTGAGTGAATTCATCTCTTAAATCTTACTAAGCTTCATAAGCAATGTTAAAAAAAGCTCAGGAAGCAGAATATCCCAAGGTTGTTTCTTAAAACAGCATGTAATTTATTTCATTCTATTAAAAACCCTACTAAAGGCTGGGAAGGTGGCTCAGTGGTAGAGTGCTTGCCTTGTATGCATGAGGCCCTGAGTTTGATGCCTCAGTATCACATAAGCAGAAAAAGCTGGAAGTTGTGCTATAGCTCAAGTGGTAGAGTGCTAGCCTTGAGCTGAAGAGCTGAGGGACAGTGTCCAGGCAAAGAGCTCAGGCCCCACAACCCACCAAAAAAAAACAAACAACTTACTAATCATGAAAGGATAAAAAAGTCAACACAATGCAAGTACTCTTGGGCTGGCATAGGGAATGATTTCAGCAAGTCATTCTTTGCAGAAGTCAGGCAGATGTCAGTGGCTCAAGGCTTGAAGCAACCTGTACAGGCAAATCCACTAGACTCTTATCTCCATTTAACCAGCAAAAAGCCAGAAGTGAAGGCGTGGTTTAAGTAGCAGAGTACTAGCCATGAGTGAAAAAGCTAAGCAAGAACAATCTCTGAGTATCACACACACACACACAAACACACACACACACATTTAGACATACAAATGAAGAAGCTAATTTATTACTTGTAACTCTGGAGAATACCTATCATTAAGTCAGTCTGCATTGGCCATTAGAAATGACAAAATAATGACATTTGCAGGGAACTGGATGGAGCTAGAAGAAATCATGTTGAGCGAGGTAAGCCAAGAGCAAAGAGACAAACCGTACATGGTCTCCCTGATAAGTGCATGTTAAATCCAAAATGTTAGGTGATACGACAAAATTAACAGGACTTAAGAAACAAAGAACTTCCACTCATCTGGTCGAACCACTACTAAATAACCCCATGCTGCTGATCACATGTATGGTATATATGTGTACACCGTTACATGTTATAGACCGTGATAGATAATTTGCTCCAGGAAAGTTAGAATGTGTTTGTGACTGTAACTGAGCATCACTATCCCACAATACTGTGAAATTTGGGAAATTATGTAATCACTTAATCACAATTAAAAAAAAAACAAAAAAACGGAAAAGTGGAAGTGGCGCTATGGCTCAAGTGGTAGAGCATGAGCCTTGAGCTGAATTGCTCATGGATAGCTCCCAGGCCTAGAGTTCAAGCTCCATGACTGACAAAAAAAAGAGAGAGATCTTTCATGCAATTGTTTCTAACATATTTATAAGATTATGTCTTTGCCGGGCGCTGGTGGCTCACGCCTGTAATCCTAGCTATTCAGGAGGCTGAGATCTGAGGATCGCGGTTCAAAGCCAGCCTGGGCAGGAAAGACCGTGAGACTCCTATCTCCAATAAACCACCAGAAAACCGGAAGTGGCGCTGTAGCTCAAGTGGTAGAGCTGAGGGACAGCGCCCAGGCCCAGAGTTCAAGCCCCACAACTGACAAAAAAAAAAAGATTATGTCTTTGTTGCTTTGTATGTCCCTCCCCCACGGTATAACCCCTGCTTTCACTATATATGTTGGTATATGTGGAGGGGAAGGGAAAAAAACAAATCGTTAAAACAGGGATACAGGAGGACCCATTGCAACAATGAGATATACAAGTCATTATGTTGAAAAACGAACTTTACAACTTTGGTGGGGCGGGGGGGAGGATGGGAAGGGATGGGAAGGGGAAACAAAGAAGGCTACAATGCTTGATAAGAAATGTACTCATTAGGGCTGGGAAGGTGGCTCAGTGGTAGAGTGCTTGTCTTGCATGCATGAGGTCCCGGGTTCGATTCCTTAGCACCACATAAGCAGAAAAAAAAAAGCCAAAAAGCTGGAAGTGGCACTGTGGCTCAAGTGGTAGAATGCTAGCATTGAGCTGAAGGGCTAGGGGACAGCGCCCAGGCCCAGAGTTCAGGCCTCATGATCGGACCAAAAAAAAAAGAAAAAGAAATGTACTCATTATCTTGCCCATGTAATTGTAACCCCTCTGTACAATATTTTCACAATTAAAAAATACGTTTATAAAAAAAATCAGTCTGGGGCTGGGAAGGTGGCTCAGTGGTAGAGCGCTTGCCTTGCATGCCTGAGGCTCTGGGTTCGATTCCTCAGCACCACATAAGCAAAAAGAAAAAAGCCTGAAGTGGCTCTGTGGCTCAAGTGGTAGAGCGCTAGCCTTGAGCTGAAGAGCTGAGGGACAGCACTCAGGCCCGAGTTCAGGCCCCACGACCTGACCCCCCCCCCCGCAAAAAAAATCAGTCTGCATTGTTCAGCAAATTAACTGTTTGAATACTTGCTGCTACTCAGCACAAGCTCAGCTGGATAGGGCACACCCTAATGCCAAAATAATGTTCCTGTAGAGAACATAGAGAACATAGTAGTACTAATCCATCCTGGAATCTCTCCCCCTAGATACTTGCATGGTTGCTAGTTAATTGGAGATGGAATCTCCAATCTGCCTGGGTTGGCTTAGAACTTCAACCCTCCAGCTCTTAGCCTCTTGGGTAACTAGGACTACATATGTGAAGCAACAATACTTGGCTTTCCTTCCCTTATGTCTTTATTCAAATGGTACATCAGAGAGGCTTTGCAAGGCCAACATATGGCAAATTACATCTTCCGGGTTCTGTCCCCTTCATCTTGCCTTTCTTCTTAGGCTTCTCACTACCATATTACAGAATTATAGAAATAGATAGATGCCTATACCAGCTAAAATGTATGCTCAGAAAAGGTACTTTGTACTTGTTTATTGCTGTATCTCTGTACCTAGCCCAGTACCTCACACCCAACAAACACTCAACAAACACTGGCTGAATAAATTTGCTGAAATAATGTTTTCCTATAAGGTATTTCTCATTTCTAGTTTGATCCATCAAACCAGTTATAGAAACTTCCTAGTTTAAAAGATTTTCAGTTAGAAGTATCAATCTATGAGGGGTGAGTAAAGACAGATGTTTTAAAACTTCACTCTTCTGCATTTGATTTGGGAAGGGGGAATGTCCTAAAACCCCCAATTATCACATTCAAAGCATGTCCCAAAATTGAATAATATAGATTTCCTTTACAATAAAATTCTCTCAGACCCCAAAAAGTGTCTATGACAATCAGTTTGAGAAGCACCAATAAACTTGTCTATTAAAAGAAGCTTTGTTGGGCTGGGAATGTGGCCTAGTGGTAGAGTACTTGCCTAGCATGCATGAAGCCCTGGGTTCAATTCCTCAGTACCACATACATAGAAAAAGCCGGAAAAAAAAATGTCCAAAATGTCCTGTACTCAAAAGAAGCTTTGTCTTATAACAAGCAAAAAACAACAACAAAAATCACTTCTAATCAAAGTGAAAAAAATCTAGTATTTTTTTTGGGGGGGGGGTCCAGTCATGGGGCCTGAACTCTGGGCCTGGGCGCTGTCCCTCAGCTCTTCAGCTCAAGGCTAGCTCTCTACCACTTGGGCCACAGCGCCACTTCTGGCTTTTTTCTTTTTGCTTATGTGGTGCTGAGGAATGGAACCCAGGGCCTCATGCATGCAAGGCAAGCGCT
>NW_012267274.1:5634710-5649050 GCF_000151885.1 Dipodomys ordii
TGGGTTTGATTCCTCAGCACCACATAAGCAAAAAGAAAAAAGCCAGAAGTGGCACTGTGGCTCAAGTGGTAGAGCGCTCACCTTGAGCTGAGGAGCTGAGGGACAGCAGCCAGGCCCAGAGTTCAGGCCCCACGACTGGACCCCCCCCAAAAAAAAGAAAAAAAGATTATGTTGTTTATTTGAAATTAAAATTTAATTCATCATTCACTATTTTCCTAGTAACCATAACAGACTTAAGTATGAGGTGAGATATAACTCATCAGTGCTAATAATAATAAAACCATTCTGAAGTTAAGTATGTTTATCTACTGGTCTGAATTACCAAAGTCTGTTACTTTATAGTAGCAGTAGGCAACCTACAGTGTGAGGCTAAATCCAGTCCAATACCAATAATGTACAGCTTGCAAGATAAGTAAAATTTCTACATTTTTAAATGGTTGGAAAAAATAAAAATAGGAATAATACCTCATGAACTGTTAAAATTTACATAAAGTTCAAATTTCAGAGTTTATAAGTAAACTTTATTAGAACTCAGTCGCCTTCATTCATATATTGTCTACCATACAGCTGTTTGATCCATACAATAGCAGGGTTGAGTAGTTCCAACAGGGACCACAAGGCTTCCAAATCTTACATTGTTACTATCTTTTGCTACTTAGCCCTTTACAGAAAGTTTGCTAGCCTTGTCTACAGACTGTGTAGTTTTATATTAATCTCTTGCCTAGTACAAACATGTATGAATTATAAACATAAATTCTTGGTTTTTCAACTTTAAAAGAGAAATTAAGCCAGGTGATGGTGGCTCACACTTATATTCCTAGCTACTCAGGAGGCTGAGATCTGAGGATCGTGATTCACAGCTAGTCCAGACAGACAAATCCTAAACACTCTTATATCCAATTAACTAACAAAAAGCCAGAAGTGGAGGTGTGGCTAAATGGTAGAGCACCAGAACTGAGTGGAGAAGTGGAAGGAGTTCAAGCCCCAGTACCAGCACAAAAATGAACAAAGAAACAAATCAAGAATTATGTATCCAACATCCATAATTGTTACAAGGTTAATATAAACAGGCATGGTTATATAAAACACAATTGCAAACTATAGGGATTGGGGGAAATTTCCATGAATTTAGCATTATGCCTAGAACATGAGACATTAAAGGCATAGCTCTTAAATTAATAATAATCTAAACAAACCAGGCACCGATGGCTCACATCTGTAATCCTAGCTATTCAGGAGGCTGAGATCTGAGGATGGCAATTCAAAGGCCAGCCTGGCCAGGAAAGACATCTCCAATTAACCACCAGAAAACTGGAAACGGAGCTGTGCCTCTAAGTGTCTGTAGAGGGCTAGCTTTGAGCAAAAAGAGCTCAGGGATGACGCTAGGACCTGAGTCCAAGCCCTATGGCAGACAATATTAATAATAATAATATCATCAGCCAAATAATATGGCTATCATCATCATCGCTCGATGATGATGATAAATAATATGGTCATCTTAACACAGTTTGTAAGAAAACAATTCACTTTTCAACAGGTAGGTTCTTATTCTTACCATAATCCTGCCCTAAACATAAACTATGATACCAAGGTTTTGCACCTAATACAAACTCAAAAAGTATCACTGAACCCACATTCAGTAGTCTGTGGACAGGAGGAGTATCACAAACCATCTACATTAATAAATGGCTGGCTACAATACCGAAGCCCAGAGTTGCCTTTGGGAAAAAACCTATACTGTATAATATTCCTAGCAATTTTCTACCATCAACACTGAAGGGATGAAAAGCATTACAACCATTAAATTTGCTAATGAAATCACTCTCGTGAAATCAGTTATCAATTAATGGAAGCTAAGACTGCTGACATCAAACTCAATTCAGTTCTCCCTTCTGCAGCCTAATTTTGCTTTGTAATGACAATCACACACACGTGCACACGCACACTTATTTAATGAACACGAATCATTCCCTATTAGCATCACTTAAAATAATCTTGCCATTTGAAAGCACCCGGTAGCGATGCCCACCAAATTCAGGACCTCCTTCTCCACTTCCATAAGGAATTTCCAACCAAAGGCCAGTGACATGAAAAGGCAATTCGTAAAATGAAAGATCCTGAAACAGCTTTCCTTCTTCCCCTGGGGGTTCCAAAGCCTAAGCGTTTCTCCTTCGTACGCAGAGCTGTCACTTCCCTATTTCACCTAGGCCTTAGAACATTCTCTGAACAACTAAATATGCAACTTCCTCAAGGAAACGCAAACGGACCCTGCACCTCACACACCTATTTACATTCTCCATTTTCCATCAGGGCGAAGAACACACTAGTATGCACAGTGACAGCCTGCTTTCCCCTACCGCACGCCAGGACAACGGGCGAGGCCGGCGGGCGGGGCCGGTGCTTCCACTACACTCAAAGCCCGGCCCCTCGGCCCCGGGCGGACCCCGGGCGGGCGCCCCTCGAAGGTCCGGAAGCCTGGCTCTCAGGGAGGGGCCGGCGCTGTTTCCGCCGGGCGACCACTGACACTGCCGGGGGCCGGGCGGGGCAGGCTGGCTGCACCCGGAGCAGCGAGCCCGGGACAGCCGGCGGCGGAAGACGCCGAGAGGCCCACCGGGGACCCGGGAGCCGGCCGGGGGCGGGAGCCGCCGGGGTCACCGGCTCGTCGGGCCCGCCCCGAGCCCGGAGGCAGAGCAGCGAGCTGTCCCGGGCTGGCCGCGGGCGCTGGTCCAAAGTGGAGGCTGAAGGCCTCTACGGCCGCGGCAGGGGGCCCGGCACCTACGTGGTCTGCGTTGCTGTTGGCGCTGTGGAAACACACAGCGCTGAAGGTGTAGCCCGAAATGGAAGCCGCCATGATGGAAAGCTCCAACTCCCCCATCATGCCCCGCGCGGGACGCACGGCCTTCCGGCCGCCCCGCCGCCAGGCATTGTGGGAAATGGAGTCCGCGGATGAAAGGAGGCGGGGCTGTGTCCAGAGCCCCAGGCGGGCAGGGGCCTGGGTCCGCTCCGCGGCGCTGCTCCCCCCCTCTCCCTCCCATCCCGGGCCCGCACGGCCTTGGGCTTCATACCGCCCAGTTCCTCCCCGCACAGCTTCGGACCTCGGACTGCCCCGCACAGTCTGAGACCACAACTTCTTTCTACACGTCTTGATCCTCCCCAGCTTGTCCCTTTGGGGAACGGAACGGTTAGAGTTAAAGGCCGCACATTTAGGAGGTTTTGAGTCCCAGGTCTTGTGTGGAGGCGGGGAGGATAGGAAACGCCGCTCCTTTATCCATTTCCCCCTACTACTTCGTCATGTTATTCTAAAGTAAGTCATTGCTAAAACTTAAAAACAAAAAAAAAAAAAGCAAGCTAGCGTTTGCCAAGGACCATGGAGAGGAGGTTAGCCGGAGCTCTGGTGGTGGAATTGCAGTCAGCCGCTTCCTCCACGGTGTGGCTGTTCCTTGCCTTCCCCAGCAGACGTCCACCTGAGTGCACTCCCTAATCAGCGTCCTCCAAGCTCAGTCTCAGACTCAGCCTCTGCTTGTCTGGCACACGATCTTTGACGACCTCAGATTTTTATTTAGTGCCACCTTTGGTCACTCAAACCAAAATTACCACCCTCCTCCACACTCTTAATATTACTTCCCTGCTTTACTTTCCCTCCGTCACCATCTGCATCATCTCTGTTTTATTCATTTATCCTGTCTATTGGCTTTTTTTCGGAATTTTTGCAAGTCTGATTTGCTTACCAATGTATCTCCATCATCTGGAAAAATGCCAGGCATGTAGACATTGCCCAATACATAGTTGGAGAGCAAATGTTGTATGAAAAGGTAGGAGAGTCCCAGGGAAGATGGCATTGTCCATCAACAGGTTGCTGTAGGGGAATGGAGACAGAAGAAAGTGATAAAACATGTAAGCTTGGAGCCAAGCGCTGGTGGCTCACGCCTGTAATCCTAGCTACTCAGGAGGCTGATATCTGAGGATCACGGTTCAAAGCCAGCTCAAGCAGAAAAGTCCGTGAGACTCTGATCTCCAATAAACCACTAGAAAACTGGAAGTGGTGCTGTGGCTCAACTGGTAGAGGGCTCACCTTGAGCTGAAGAGCACAGGGACAGCGCCCAAGCCCAGAGTTCAAGCCCCAAGACCGACAAAAAAACAAACATGTGGGGCTGGGAAGGTGGCTCAGTGGTAGAGCGCTTGCCTTGCATGCCTGAGGCCCTGGGTTTGATTCCTCAGCACCACATAAGCAAAAAGAAAAAAGCCAGAAGTGACGCTGTGGCTCAAGTGGTAGAGCGCTAGCCTTGAGCTGAAGAGCTCAGGGACAGTGCCCAGGCCCAGAGTTCAGGCCCCCGACCCAAAAAAAAAAATGTAAGCTTGGTAATAAGGAAATATCTTGGCTACCCAGTCAAAAAACAGTTAGAGACACAGAACATAAAGAAGAAAAAGTGAGCAGATGTTTTGGCAACCTTGGAGGAAGGGAGTAAGAGGATGGGGAGAGAGCAATAGCTGCAGTGAGATTATAAACTTCAGGTAAAGAGAACCACGATGAATTTTTTAGGATTTAGTAGAGTGTGTTTCATGCTGTCATAATTGCTCTTAACTGACTTCCCCATGCAAACCTTCAGCAACATATTGTAATGATAGATCACGTCTGGTCTGGGATGTAGCTCAGTGGCAAAGCGCTTGCCTAGCAAGTGCAACGTCCTGGGTTCGATCCCCAGTACCAAAAAAGAAAAGACAAAAAAAAAAAGAATAAGAATGATAGATCACTTCTTACATGTAGTGGTTACTTGAAGGTCTTAAAGATTTCTTGATTTCAATTCTCAGCTCCAGCACTTACGATGTGATCTTGGACAACCTTTCAGTGCTGTGGTTTGGGTATCTGAAATATCCTGTGGCTGTCTTTAGGAGTAACTGAGAAAATAGGTTGGAAGTGTTTAATACAGTTCCTAATGTGTTAAGCATATCAGATGATGGCCTGGTGATAATTAGCTGTCCTTTCAATTGTTATGAAGTATTTTGAAAGATGAGGAATGCATAGGCATTGATAAGAAAAGATTTCCAAATATATCAGTACTGTATTGTTAAATAAAGATGCTAGAAGCCAAGTATGTTAGTGCAAACCTGCAATCACAGATATTTGAGAGGTAGAAGTTGTAGGAGCACTAGTTTGAGGGTTTTGGAGCATTTTGGATTTGCAGTTTTTGGATTAGGGGTGGTCAATCTGTAATAAAAATGGTAGCTAAGGGCTGGGAAGTTGGCTCAATGGTAGAGTGCTTGCCTTGCATGCCTGAGGCCCTGGGTTCGATTCCTCAGCACCACAAAAGCAAAAAGAAAAAAGCCGGAAGTGGTGCTGGGTTCAAGTGGTAGAGCACTAGCCTTGAGCTGAAGAGCTGAGGGACAGCGCCCAGGCCCAGAGTTCAGGTCTCTTGACCGGACCCCCCCAAAAAAAATGGTAGCTAACATTTCCTGAACCCTTTAATTCTCCATTCTAAACTCTCTATATGTACAATAAATGAAATTAGGAAAGTTGTCAGTGACAACTGACAGTAGATTAATTTAGAACCCACAAGCTGGATACTGATGGCTCATGACTGTAATCCTAGCCACTTAGGAGATTGAGATCTGAGGATTGTGGTTCAAAGCTAGATTAGGTGGTAAGGTCCATGAGACTCTTATTTTCTATTAACCACCCAAAAGCTGGAAGTGGATCTGTGGCTCAAGTGGTAGAGCATTAGCTTTGAGTGAAAAAGCCAAGGGACAACACCCAGCCCCACAGTGATGCTAACTGCTGCAAAGTCAAGAAAAGGAAAACCATGTATTTGACCCTGGAATTGGACAGTTGAGAAGTGCTTGAGAACTCTTGCAATTATACTTTCAGAACAGTTGTGGATCAACAGGATGCCAATCTACAGGGATTGGAAAACTAAGGTGACAGGCAAGCTCCAGTGCAGTAAATTTCCCTCCTGCCTCATTGTAAATGAACTGGTTAGGAGGAACTGTGTTCTGGGGCATACACCACTTTTCCCTGCAATTTGCATCAAAGAGCTTCTCCTTTCCTTACCAAGAATCTGTTGCCCTGGGTGATCTGAGGTGGTGGGCCACAGCCTTCAGAACTAAGCAGAGTAATCATGCCTGGAGCCAGGCAAGGAACTCTGTATAAACCATGGTTTTTTCTAAGGCTCCATACCAATAACTGTTTATAGCTTTCATCACACACAGCAAAAACCTCTTAAGTGCTGGCACAACACCAGGCAAAGATGGGCGTACCTTTCATGGGTGCTTCTTAATTAGAACCTAAAAGTTTTTTAAGACCCACTCAGTCACATTCAAGCTTTCTTTCTCTACCATCTAGAGAAGATCAAAACAACCATTCATCTAGGGCAGCACTAATTGGCTGTGGTATCCGGTAGTTTTATTGCTCTGTAATAAAGTTACTTACGCTCTTTCTTGAGTTCTTTAATCACTATGCACATGGATTTCCATCTGCCTTTCACTTTATTCTATCACCAGTGGTTTCCTGACGGTCTTGAAACACTATGTATAGGAGGAGATGTACATTCGGTTCTAATCAGGATTTCTGTGAGCTGGAAGGCAACTGTTGGTGCTGATGTCCTCTAGAGACTTGTAATTGGGCTTCTGTGTGGAGTCAACAGAAATGAAGCCTAGGAAACAACTGTTGATTGGAAGGCAGCCATACTAGGTACATGTAAGATCCTTGCCTAGTACATTGGATCACAAATACTCCATTGCTACTATAGACAATACCCTAAAGCTGGGTGTGGGTGGATCATGCCTGTAATCTTAGCTACTCAAGAGGCTGAGATCTGAAGAATAGTGTTTGAAGCCAGCCAGGAAAAAAAGTCTGTGAGACCTACCTCCAATTCATCACAGAAAAAGCCGGAAGTGGCACTGTGGTTCAAGTGGTAGAGTGTTAGACTTGAGTAAAAAGGAGCTCAGACAGTCTCCAAGTCCAGAGTTTGAGCCCCAGGACTGCCAAAAAAAAAAGAAAAGAAAAGAAAAAGAAAGAAAGAAAAAGAAAAAAGAAAAGAAAAAGCCAGAAGTGGTGCTTTGGCTTAAAAGGTAGGGTACTAGGGCTGGGAAGGTGGCTCAGTGGTAGAGCGCTTGCCTTGCATGCTCGAGGCCCTGGGTTCGATTCCTCAGCACCACATAAGCAAAAAGAAAAAAGCCGGAAGTGGCACTGTGGCTCAAGTGGTAGAGCGCTAGCCTTGAGCTGAAGAGCTGAGGGACAGCGCCCAGGCCCAGAGTTCAGGCCCCACGACCGGACCCCCCCCCCAAAAAAAAAAAAAAAAAAAAGAAACTCAGGCCCTGAGTTCAAGCCCCACGACTGGCACCCTCAGGCCCCCCCCCCAAAAAAAAAGTACCTCTTGGCTCCTAAGATGCCTTGCATCATGCTATAGAACTACCAAAGTCAGACCAAGGGGCAAATGTCAGCTGCAGACACTACCCAGCTATCCTGTCACTGTGTCAGTCTTTCTGTCACAACATACTGATTACTATGGCTAAGGTACGCTGTGTGTGTGTGTACACGTATGTTGACAGGGTTTCATTTTCCTGAACATAGATAGGCTCCTCCGTCTGTGGTGCTATGTCAAATCAGAAGTGCTCAGAGGCGTTTTTCTAGGTCAGTCCTGCCACGGGCTGTCAATCTAAGCTGATCTGCCCGCCAGGTAGAGCGGACAGGTGAGGACCTCCGCGTTGTGTGCCGGTGGCCTTGGCTTAAGCCATCTGTTTTCCGACATGCGATACTGTGGACTGTCACTTAACAACCGCAGTCCCCAAACAGGATCGTGCGGAGGCGAGTCAGAGACCTTGACGTTGGCGCGAGGCGGGAGGCCGACCCCGCACCGCACCGGAGGACATCCCCACCGCGGGTTCCAGCCCGCAGCCGGCCTGGTCTCGAGCTCAGCCTGGAGCAGTGGAGAGAGGCCTCCCGACGCCTAGAGGAGCCCGGCCCGCAGTCCGCTCTAGCCCCGCCCCGTCTCTATGGCGGCCCCCGCGGTCCCTCCGAGCGCCGAGCGAGATGAGCGCGGGCGCGGACGGCGGCGGCGTTGTGGCCGCCGCGAGGTCCCGACGGGCCAGTCCCGTCGAGGGTGGCTTCGTCCCATCGGCGCTGGGGACCCGGGAGCAGTGAGTGTGGCGCGGGGGAGCGCCGGGGAGCGCACCGGGAGGGCGGCCCGGGCCTGGGCCCGAGACTGGGGGCGTGGCGGGAGGAAGGCCGGGGGCCGCTGCGGGGTCCGTGCGGGGTGTGCGCGGGAGGAACCGCTGGAGCCACCCGGTAACCGGCTTCCCCTGGCCGGGGGGGCGGGTGAGGGCCGGGCTCCTAAGCTCGTGGGAGGCCTTGCGTGTGTGGGTCTTGAACCTGACCCGGCTGGGGAATGGGAGAGCGGCCGAGCTCGCGGATACGAGTCGGGGCTACGGTGGGAGGCCGAGGGAGAGCTTTGGGGTCCGGGAACTGGGAAAGCTGCGGCCTGGGGGCGACCTGGAGCGGACGATGGGGGCGTATGGGAGTGAAAAAAAAAGTGATCTGACCCGAAACATTCATTACTCTCGGAAATAAAATAGACTTGGATACATGAGTGGGGAGAAGGACCAGGATGTTTTGGAGGGGTGATAGGAAGAGGGTTCTAGAAAGAGGAACTAGGAAAGCAGATGACGGCGGGGAGACTAACATCATCAGGAGGAAACTGAAGCAGAGGGCTAGAATACTGGAGGAGGCAGAGAGACAGCATTGTGTTTGGTACTCAAGTCTGTTTTTACCCCCTCATCCCTCCCTCCCCCCAGATACTGGGGATTGGACCCCGGGGCCTTTTGCTTGCTAGGCAAACACTCGTTTTACTTGAGATATTCCCCTCGCCCCCTAGAACTTTCGTTTATTTGTTAGCTGTAAAGGGGATTGAACAGGGCCTTGTGCTAGGTAGGGGCTTTTACTGTTGATTTTTGAGATACTGTCTCATTAACTTTGCCAGGCTGACTCCAACTAGCTGTCCTCTTTGCCTTCTGCCCCTGAGTATCTGGATTATAGCTGTGTACCATCAGAGTTTATGCTTCAAGTCAGTTTTATCTTTGGTGGTCTCGTGAGCAACTACTTTGTCTTCACATAAGATCCAATGAAGACTTAACTACTTTGTGCTTGTACAGTCAAGTTTGTTATTCATTTATTTACCTATTTTTGTGCTGGTGCTGAGGCTTCAACTCACTTTTTTTTTTTTAATCGGTCATGGGGCTTGAACTCTGGGCCTGTGTGCTGTCCCTCAGCTCTTCATCTCAAGGCTAGCGCTCTACTACTTGAGCTACAGCACCACTTCTCAACTCACATTTTAATTAGACCAATGTACAGCTTAAATATCTCCATTCCTTTTTCTTTGTAATTCTTTTTCCCTTGGTCATGGGGCTTGAACTCAGGGCCTGAGCTCTGTCCCTGAGCTCTTTCACTCAAGACTAGCCCTCTACCACTATGAGGCATGACTCCATTTCTGGTTTTCTGGTGGTTTATTGAAGATAAGAGTCTCATGGACTTTCCTACCAGGGGCTGGCTTCCAACTGTGATCCTCAGATCTCAGCTTCCTGAGTAGCTAGTTAGGATTACAGGTGTGAGCTACTGGCACTGGCTCTTTGTAATATTTTAAGAACAGAAATGCTTTAGGAGTATAGTATAAGTTGAAGTTGACGTCTAGAGATCATTGAAGTTTTTTTTTTTTTTTTTTGTGCTCGTCTTGGTTACTAGACTACCATTTGAGCATTAGCTCCACTTCTGGCTTTTTAATGGTTATAATTGATGGACTTTTCCTGCCTGGGCTGGCTGCGAACCATGATTCTCAGATCTCAGACTCCTGAATAGATAGGATTACAAGTGTAAGCCACTGACACCTCGTTTACAAACAGGTTTTGAACTGGGCTTTGGGACTTAGAGATCCTTGGACAGTTGTCTCTTTGTGTTCTTTTAAAGCTAACATTTATGTAGCTTTTTTTTTTTTGGGGTCCGGTCATGGGGCCTGAACTCTGGGTCTGGGCGCTCCTCAGCTCTTCAGCTCAAGGCTAGCGCTCTACCACTTGATCCACAGCGCCACTTCCCGCTTTTTTCTTTTTTCTTATGTGGTGCTGAGGAATCGAACCCAGGGCCTCAGGCCTGTAAGGCAAGCGCTCTACCACTGACCCATCTTCCCAGCCCCTATGTAGCATTTTTTTAATGTATCATATAATCTAGGTATTTTGCATGCAAAAACTTACTCTTTATTCTTTTAACCCAAGGATATTAAGAGATTGACCTTTATGTACTTATTGGTAACATTAAGAATGTTTTAAATAGCTCTGTAATGTATTGGAAACATCCCTTAGATTCAGTTAAATTCTAGAATCTTGCTTTGCTTTTCCATTTTTTACATAGTTGGGATGCTGTCTATGAGAAAGAACTTCAAATGTTCCAAGAATATGGAGATACAGGAGAAATCTGGTAAGTTAGAGATATGTATGTGTGCATATATATAAGGTGGGGAGGGAGGAAAGGGAGAGTATGTGAGCAAGAAGTATTTGCATTTATACCAAAGTAAGCCTACCTAAGACTTGGGAACTCTGTGCTGAGTGTAGCTTAACTTGGTAGATTAGATTTAAAGTCTCTCCCTCCCTCCCTCTCCACACCCCCCCCTTTCTCTCTTTCTTGGAGATAAGGTTCTCATGGGCTTTCCTGTCTGGGCTGGCTTCAACCCATGATCCTCGGATCTAAGCCTCCTGAGTAGCTAGGATTATAATCATGAGCCACCAGTTCCCAGCACTTTAATGACCCAGATTTCATTTGATCAGAATTTTAGGAAATTACCTTTTTTTTTTTTTGCTGGTCACGGGACCTGAACTCAGGGCCTGGGTGCTGTCCCTCAGCTCTTCAGCTCAAGGCTAGCACTCTATCATTTGAGCCACAGTGCCACTTAACAGCTTTTTCTGCTTATGTGGTGCTGAGGAATCGAACCCAGGGCCTCATGCATGCAAGGCAAGCGCTCTACCACTGAGCTACCTTCCCAGCCCCAAAATTACCTTTTTATATTACTATTTTTCAGTAGGCAATAACATTTTTTTCCCCTGGTCGTAGGGCTTGAACTTTGGGCCTGGTCTCTTCAGCTCAAGGAGAGTGCTCTACCACTTGAGCCACAGTGCCACTCTGGTGATTTATTGGAGATGAGAGTCTCATGGACTTTCCTGCCCTGGCTGGCTTTGAAATGTTATCCTCAGATCTCAGCCTCCTGAATAGCTAGGATTACAGGTGTGAGCCCCCAGCGCCTGGCATGGAAGTAAAATTTTGAATCATCAGGATGTACTAATGTTCAGGACAACATGAATGTTTCAAAAATTAATGCTGAAATTTTCAAAAGTTAATGGTGATATTCAGAAATATTGGCAAATAACATACTTAGCTGTTTTGTTCTATATTTGGAGGTGCTTTTGCCTAAATGATAACAGAGGCAAAACTTAAACAGTCACAAATACTATTACTTTCAAGAAAGACTTAATTGGGCATATGTTATAAACAGCTAAAGTGGAATGTAGTTATAACTTTTGCTCTATATCTGTCATTTGTAACTAATTCTGTTTCTGACAGGTTTGGGAAAGAGAGTATAAATCGACTAATAAGGTGGATACAGAAGCACAAGATCCCATTGGATGCTTCAGTACTTGATATCGGAACTGGAAATGGTGTTTTCCTGGTTGAACTTGTTGGTACTTTTAGTATTCACATGTTTGAGCCAAGTTTTAGAGTGAAAGTTTTAAAAGTTTTGCAATGCAGGGTACTAAACATCTAATTCTAAAGTAGTAAAGCAGTTATATCACTTACTTTGAGTAGTCGTGATACAAAAGTGAGGCTGAATGAATTGTAAGGAATGCATGCTGCCATTCATAATCTTGAAGGGGTAAAATCCTGACTATTGAGATCCTAGAAGTGAAAAATCCTTAGTTGTAAAATCCCTAAAAGCAAATCCTGAATTTAAAAAATCTTTGAACTCCAAATCCTGAAAATTGCAAATTTTTTTTTTTTTTTGTCAGTCGTGGGGCTTGAACTCTGGGCCTGGGCGCTGTCCCTCAGCTCTTCAGCTCAAGGCGAGCGCTCTACCACTTGAGCTACAGTGCCACTTGCTTTTTTCTTTTTGCTTATGTGGTGCTGAGGAATCGAACCCAGGGCCTCAGCTCAAGGCGAGCGCTCTACCACTTGAGCTACAGTGCCACTTCCGGTTTTCTGGTGGTTTATTGGAGATAGGAGTCTCACAGTCTCTCCTGCCTGGGCTGGCTTTGAACCTCGATCCTCAGATCTCAGCCTCCTGAGTAGCTAGGATTACAGGCTTGAGCCACCAGCGCCCAGCAAAACTGCAATTTTTGTAGGTAAAAAAACCTAAATATATGGAGTTGAAAACTAAATTCTGGGGATTAGTATATATGTTTTCTGTTGTAGTTGCATCATGTTCAGTGGAATGAAGACAGACTGGTGATTTAGCATTACTTTGAGTGTCTGTGAGGTTTTTTCCAGAGGAGATTAATGTCGAGTCTAGATAGAATAGGTGGGAAAAAAAATCCACCTCAATATGGGCGGGCACCATTTAGCAGGATGGGAGCTTACAGAAAACAAATTGCAAAGGGAAATTGATCTCTTTCTGAAGTCTGGGTCAGAGTTTTCTTTCTTTCCCCTCTTCCCTTTCCCCTTCCCTTCCCTCCATTACTTTCATAGATAGGGTCTTGCCAGCCTAGGCCAGCCTAGGCTGGCCTGGAACTTAGTATATGGCCCTGGTTGGCTTTAAACTCAATCCTCCTGTCCTTTTCCCAAATGCTGGAATTATAGGTGTACGCCACTACGCTTGGTCTAAGGCAGTTTTCTTCTGAGTAGACATCTGAATTCTGGTAGTTGGACTCCAGTCTTACACTTCTGGCCCATAGGTCCTCAGACTTTCAGCCTTGGATTGAGAATCATGCTATTAGTTCACTGGTTCTGAGGTCTGTGGGTTTGGTCTGAGCTAGTATACTAGCATCCTGAGGTCTCCAGTGTGTAGACAACTTGTTGTCCAGCTTCTTAGTTACCCTGGATATGTGACCCAATTTCCTCAACTAGTCTTATATATATCGCTCTCTATATATATCTTCTTGGTTTTGTTTCTGGAAGATAGACTAACAAAAGTTTCGTATACACAGAAATTGTTGTTGGTCGTGGGGCTTAAACACTGGCCTGGGTGCCGTCCCTTGAGCTCTTTAAAAGCTTAAGGCTAGCATTGTACCACTTGAGCCACAGTGCCACTTCCGGCTTTTTCTGTTTATATGGTGCTGATGGATCTAACCCAGGGGCTCATGCATGCTAGGCAGGTACTCTACCACTAAACCACCTTTCCAGCCCCAGAATATTCCTTTATGTATGTATTCCTTATATGGCCATGAAAGAAATATGTGAAATTGTTCCCTTGCACAAAGGCTGAGTACTCTGCTCATAATTTTCTTTTTTTTGGTTGGTCCTGGAGCTTGAACTCTGGGCCTGGGCACTGTCCCTCAGCTCTTCAGCTCAAGGTGAGCTCTCTACTGCTTGAGCCACAGCGCCACTTCTGGTTTTCTAGTGGTTTATTGGAGACAAGAGTCCTCACAGACTTTTCCTGCCCGGGTTGGCTTTGAAACACCATCCTCAGATCTCAGCCTCCTGAGTGAGTAGCTAGTACAGGTGTGAGTCACTGGCGCCCAGCTAAATTATTTCTAAAAATTACTTTTTGAGATTTTGTTCTCTCTTTTTTTTTTTTTGGTCCGGTCGTGGGGCCTGAACTCTGGGCCTGGGCGCTGTCCCTCAGCTCTTCAGCTCAAGGCTAGCGCTCTACCACTTGAGCCACAGCGCCACTTCCAGCTTTTTTCTTATGTGGTGCTGAGGAATCAAACCCAGGGCCTCAGGCATGCAAGGCAAGCGCTCTACCACTGAGCCACCTTCCCAGCCCGAGATTTTGTTCTCTCAAGATTTTATTCTTTAGAGATTTTGATCTTTTTGAGTTTCAGCATTCAAGAGTATTGTGTTGGGATTACATCTTTGGAGATTATGGTTCAAACTCTAAATGAGAAGCCAAGAGAATCTGAGTGTTATTGTTTTTTCTGGCTTTGGTCTTAACCTTGAGTAAGCCACTTATTTTTTTTTCTGGGCTTCACTTTTTCCCAAGGGTTCTGGCTAGATAATTTCTATTGGTTTCTTCTATCTGAAAACTCTAGAAATGTGTATGGGATGTGTGTGTGTGTGTAATTTTTTTTTTTTTTGGGTCCAGTCGTGGGGCCTGAACTCTGGGCCTGGGCACTGTCCCTCAGCTCTTCAGCTCAAGGCTAGCGCTCTACCACTTG
>NW_012267274.1:5649728-5650227 GCF_000151885.1 Dipodomys ordii
CCTCAGCTCTTCAGCTCAAGGCTAGCGCTCTACCACTTGAGCCACAGAGCCACTTCAGGCTTTTTTCTTTTTGCTTATGTGGTGCTGAGGAATCGAACCCATGGCCTCTCCTGCATGCAAGGCAAGCACTCTACCACTGAGCCACCTTCCCAGCCCCTGTGTGTGTAATTTCTATTGGTTTCTTCTATCTGAAAACTCTAGAAATGTATATGGGTATGTGTGTGTGTGTGTGTATGTATGTATGTCTGTATGCGTACTTGTGTGCACATATACATGTATATATAAATGTATTATATATATAATGTATATAGACAGTTGTAAGTAGTGCTCATGTACCTTATCTCAGGTGAATATATGGTATGAAAAGAGCATTTTGCCTGGGCACTGGTGGCTCACGTCTGTAATCCAAGCTACTCAGGAAACAGATATGAGGATAGCAGTTCAAAGCCACCCTGGGCAGGAAAGTCCATGAGACTTTTTTTTTTTTTTTTTGTCGGTC
>NW_012267274.1:5650369-5682129 GCF_000151885.1 Dipodomys ordii
CACCTTCCCAGCCCCTCCATGGGACTCTTATCTTCAATTTATCCCCAGAAAACCAGAAGTAGCTCTGAGGCTCAAGTGGTAGAGTGCTTGTCTTGAACTGAAAAGCTCAAGGACAGCGCCCATGCCCAGAGTTCAAGCCCCACAACCAACAAAAAAAAAAGAAAAAAAGAAAAAAGAGATTTTTGTCCATGGATCTGTCCTTTAGTGTGCTCATTTCTATGGAAATATATAGTGTAGACTCATTCTAGATGAAATATACAATATAAGCTTCATCCTAGATGGTTTCACTAACATACACATAAGAGTGAAATGTATTGAGTGACTATCATACGCTAAATAAGTCTTGTGCTGGTCACTGGAAACATGAAAGTTTAGGTATCGCTTGAATTATTCACAGTGTAATGGAAGATGGGTTGACATGTAGACAGTTTCACTGCAGCTTGATGAATATAATGGATATACAGAGTAAGTGTGTGTGTGTGTGTGTGTGTGTGTGTGTGTGTGAGTGAGTGTGTGAGTGTGTGAGAGAGAAATACGTATGCATATGTGTATATATGCTCGTACTAGGGTTTGGTACATAGCTGGTGCTCTACCACTTAAGCCATGCCTTTACTTCAGCTTTTTTTTTGCCAGTCCTGGGGCTTGAACTCAGGGACTGGGCACTGTTCCTGAGCTGGTATTGCTCAAGGCTAGCACTCTACCACTTTGAGCCACAGCACCACTTCCGGCCTTTCTGTGTATGTGGTACTGAGTAATTGAACCTACCACTAAGCCACATTCCCAGTACACTTCCAGCTTTTTTCTGGTGAATTGGATATAAGAGTCTTAGATTTGTCTGCAGTGGCTGGTGTCAAACCATGATCCTTAAATCTCAGTGTTGTATGTAGCTAGGATTACAGGTGTGAGCTACTGGTGCCTGATAGAAAGATCAGATGTGAAAAAGAGGGAGGGAAGGGACTTTGAGGAGTTAATATCCATGTTGGGTGGATAAGTGTGTGGTAAGTGTGGGTGGGGTATAAAGAGGGAGTGTCTCAGGTAATGGAAACTGTCTAAATATGTGCATACAAAAGCACCGTGTGCTGTCCTGGATCTGTAAACAATTAGGCAAACTGGAAGCTAAAGCATGTGTGGGGCATGGACAGAGTTGAGAATTAAAGGTAGCTGTGAAGATTCTTCTGGGTTTTATTTTTTTATGGTGTTGGGATTAGAACTCAGGGTCTTAAAACATCCCAAGCAAGCACTTTACCACTCAGCTCTACCTTCAGTCTTCTTTTGGGCTTTCATAGCTTATTTGTAGAAGCTAATAGTTCATCTTTTGAGACTAAAAGTTTATGGATTCTTTTAGCTTTTGTGCATCTGTGTTGTGTGTTCTATGGTTGATGGTAGTTTTAATTCTTTTTCAATCCTTTTTTTTTGGGGGGGGGTCTGGTCGTGGGGCCTGAACTCTAGGCCTGGGCTCTGTCCCTCAGCTCTTCAGCTCAAGGCTAGCACTCTACCACTTGAGCCACAGTGCCACTTCCGGCTTTTATCTTTTTGCTTATGTGGTGCTAAGGAATCGAACCCAGGGCCTCATGCATGCAAGGCAAGTGCTCTACCACTGAGCCACCTTCCCAGCCCCTCTTTTTCAATCTTTTATAACTTTTTTAAAAGTTTTTATTATGGGCTGGGATGTAGCTCAGTGGCAAAGCGCTTGCCTAGCAAGCGCAACGTCGTGGGTTCAATCCCCAGTACCAAAAAAGAAAAGACAAAAAAAATACAGTTAAAGAAAAACCCAAACAAAAAAAAGTTTTTATTATGAAAATACCATACAGAGGAGTTACAATTACATGGGCAAGATAATGAGTACATTTTTTTTTCCTGCTTATGTGGTGCTGAGGAATTGAACCCAGGGCCTCATGCTTGCAAGGCAAGTGCTCTACCACTGAACCACCTTCCCAGCTCCAATGAGTACATTTCTTACCAAGCATTGTTGCCTCCTCCTTTGTTTCCTCTTTCTATCCCTTCCCATATTATAACTTTTTTACTCTTTTGTCCTTATTACCCTGACTGGGACTGTCAGTGTAATGTCAAAAAGAGGTGATGGGAGCTGGGAAGGTGGCTCAGTGGTAGTGCTTGTCTTGAAAGCATAAGGTCTTGGGTTTGATTCCTCAGCACCACATAAGTAGAAAAAGCGGAAAGTGGCCCTGTGGCTCAAATGGTAAAGTGCTGGGACAGCGCCCAGGCCCAGACTGCCAAAAAAAAAAAAAGTGATGATAGAAGGCATCCTTGTCTGTTTTCCCTTTTTTCAGAGAACACTTTGTTTATTTATTTTTGGCTGGGGCGGGGAAGGGGGGGAGTGTGGGGTTGGGGGCATGCGGGGGGGGGGGGGGGGAGAGGAGAGCAGTTGTTCTGGGGTTGAACTCTGCCTCAGAGTACCTTTCGATTACTCAACTGTCAGCATGCCATCTGAGTCACACCTCCAGTCCAGCTATTTTCTGGTTATTTTGAAGATGAAGTCTTGTGGACTTTTCTGCCTGGGCTGGCCTGGAACTTCCATCTTGCAGCCTTTTGAGTAGCTAGGATTCCAGGAGTAAGCCACTGGTGCCTGGTATTGAGTGTATTCTTGAAACAGATCTACTAGATTCAGTTTATCTGTGAGTTTTTCTTAATTTCTTTCTTTTTTTTTCTTTTTCTTTTTTTTTTTTTTGGGTCTGGTTGTGGGGCCTGAACTCTGGGCCTGGGCGCTGTCCCTCAGCTCTTCAGCTCAAGGCTAGCGCTCTACCACTTGAGCCACAGCACCACTTCTGGCTTTTTTCTTTTTGCTTATGTGGTGCTGAGGAATCGAACCCAGGGCCTCAGGCATGCAAGGCAAGCGCTCTACCACTGAGCCACCTTCCCAGCCCCGAGTTTTTCTTTCTTGTTCTTGTCAGATTTTGGTGTCAGGTTATGCTGGTGTTGTTACGTAGACTTCTATGTTTTGAAAATGTTTTAAGATTCATGCTATTTATTATTAAAAAATTTTTTTTTGATTGGTCATGGGGCTTGAACTCGGCCTGGGCACTGTTGCTCAGCTCTTCAGCTCAAGGCTACCATTCTACCACTTGAACCACAGCTCCATTTCTATCTTTTTCTGCTTATGTGGTGCTGAGGAATCAAATCCAGGACCTCATGCATGCAAGGCAAGCTCTCTACCACTGAGCCACCTTCCCAGCTCCTACACTGGTGACTTTCTAGATTCACTTTTATAGTATAATGTTTTAATATGTTTTCTGACTTTTAGATTGTAAGTAGGAAGTTAGAACTAGAATGTAGTTCAGCAAACTATGATATATGACTCAAATCTGGACTCCAGTAAATATTTATGGAACATAGCCATGTCTGCTCGTTTACATAATGTCTATGGTTGCTTAAGTGCTGCTATGGTGGAGCTAAGTAGTTGTAATACAGACCATATGGCTGGCAAAACCTTAAGTATTCATTGTTTCTTTATGGGAACAGTTTGCTGCTTCTTGATTTAGAGATTTTAAGTTCACTTTTTTGGGGGTTAGACAAACTTGGTGGTAGTGTTCATTTTCATATATAACATGTAGTGTTTGGCTGTCTCCCTTTCTGTTATGTAAATAATCCTCAATCTTTGCTTATATTTAGTACATTTTCGTTATATTAACTTGGTGTGTATTTGTGTGTGTGTGTGTGTGTGTGTGTGTGTATGCTGGGGTTTGAACTTCGGACCTTATTGTTAAAACTTGGTGTGTAGTGTGTGTGTGTGTGTGTGTGTAAAACTTGGTGTGTAGTGTGTGTGTGTGTGTGTGTGTGTGTGTGTGTGTGTGTGTATGCTGGGGTTTGAACTTCAGACCTTATTGTTAATTTGGTTTTCTTGCTTATAGTTGGCTTCTAGAACTTAAGCCATGTCCCCAGCCTGGCATTTTGCTGGTTAATTGGAGATGGAGTCTTATAGCCTTTTCTGTCCAGGCTAGCTTTGAATTTTGATCTTTCAAGTATCAACTTCCTAAGTAGATAGTATTCCAGTCCTGAGCTACCAGCACCTGACTTTTATTTTTTAATTTTTTTTTGGTTCTTGTTTGTTTTTGAGGCAGTCTCATCTTTTCCCCACAAAGTGACCTCAAATTCAAAATCCTCTGGCCTCTGCCGCCCCAGGTTCTAGAATATCAGATATATAGCACCATACTTGGCCTCTGACTTTTATTTAAAAAAAAAAGTTTTGTCTAATTTATCAAGCTTTGCCTTGAGTTTTTAATTAATTAGTTATTTGTGTGATAATACTGGTGTTTGAATTCACACTCTCATACTATCATATTCTGGCTTGACTTTTTTGTTGTTTTTGTGGTGGTTGGTTATAGGGATTGAACTCAGGGCCTTGGCACTTTCCATTGAGCTCTTTTGCTCAAGGCTAGTGCTCTACCATTTTGAGCCACAGCTCTACTTCCAGTTTTCTGTTGTTTAATTGGAGGTCAGAGGTCTTTACTGCCTGGGCTGGCTTGGAACTGTACAGATCCTTGGATCACAGCCTCCTGAGTAGGTAGGATTACAGGCATGAACCACCAGTGCCCATCTTGCTTGGCTTTTTTGTTCAAGGCTGGTGCTCTGCCACTTGAGCCACATCTTTACTTCTAGCTTCTTACTGGCTAATTGGAGATAAGAATCTCATGGACTTGGGCTGGGAAGGTGGCTCAGTAGTAGAGTGCTTACCTTGCATGCACGAGATTCCTTAGTACTACATAAGCAAAAAAAGCCAGAAGTGGCGTTGTGGCTCAGATGGTCAAGCACTAGCCTTGAGCTGAAGAGCTGAGGGACAGTGCCCAGGCCCGGCCCAGAGTTCATGCCCCATGACTGACAAAATTAAAAAAAAAAAAAAAAAAGAATCTCATGGACTTTTCTGCCTAGCTAGTTTTGAACCTCAATTCTCAAATTTCAGCTTCCCGAGCAGCTGGATTATAAGGCATGAGCCACCAGTGCCCAGCCAACCTTTTAAATTTTATTATTGCATTTTCCAGTTCTATTATTGTTTGCTTCATTGTTAAAGTTTACAACTGAGCCAGATTGCTGCAATTGGTCATAATTTCAGTTGTTTTAAATCTGTTTCTAATCATTCTTTTTGGGGATCTGTTTCTAATGTCAGTTTCTTCTCTTGGTTTTTGATCTTTTTTTTTGGGTCCAGTCGTGGGGACTGAACTCTGGGCCTGGGCGCTGTCCCTCAGCTCTTCAGTTCAAGGCTAGCGCTCTACCACTTGAGCCACAGCACTACTTCTGGCTTTTTTTCTTTTTGCTTATGTGGTGCTGAGGAATCGAACCCAGGGCCTCGAGCATGCAAGGCAAGCGCTCTACCACTGAGACACCTTCCCAGCCCTTGATCATTTTTTTTTCCTCTTCTTGAATACCTAATTTTCATGTGGTGCCAGAGATTGAATAGAAAAAACTTGAATATAATTTGAGGCTGGACATGAAAGTCTGTGCAACTGCATCTCTACTAAGAGAAGCTGTAAATGGTAGTGAGTACCTGTGATCCTAATAAGAATGGGAAGTACAAATGAGAAGTTAGACCCTATCTTAATAATAACCAGTGAGAAACAAGAATGGAGGCAAGGCTTTAAATGATAGAGTGCTCACTAGCCAAACACAGCATGAAGCTCTTAGTTCAGACCCAAGTACTGTCTTTAAAAAAGAAAATCTCACGGGGTGCCTATAATCCTAACTGCTCAGGTGGCTGAGATCTGACTATCACAGTTCAGAGCTAGCCTGGGCAGGAAAGTCTATGAGACTCTTATCTCCAATAAACCACCAGAAAACTGGAAATGGCTGTGTGACTTAAGTGTAGAGTGAGTGCTATTCTTGAGGTGAAGAGCTCAGGGACAGTGCCCAGGCCCAGAATTCAAGCCCCATGACTGACCAAAAAAAAAAAAAAAATCTCAGATTAGAAGACATGGAGAGCTAAAAGGATAGGAAATTTGTGTTAGAAAAGGAGAATATTAGCCTCTAGGTAAAAATGAAGGGGCTGGGAAGGTGGCTCAGTGGTAGAGCGCTTGCCTTGCATGCCTGAGGCCCTGGGTTCGATTCCTCAGCACCACATAAGCAAAAAGAAAAAAAGCCAGAAGTAGCGCTGTGGCTCAATTGGTAGAGCGCTAGCCTTGAACTGAAGAGCTGAGGGACAGCGCCCAGGCCCAGAGTTCAGGCCCCACGACCAGACCAATAAATAAATAAATAAATAAATAATAAATAATAAATAAATAAAAATGAAGCTAGGCATGGTAGTGCATGCTTATAATTCTACCATTCAAGAGGCTGAGGTCTTCTAAGGCTGAAGATTGTGAGTTTGAGGCCAGCCTGGGCTGGATAGTCAGACCTCTAAAAAACCAGACTGAAGCTGGGCGTTGGTGGCTCACGCCTGTAATCCTAGCTACTCAGGAGGCTGAGATCTGAGGATCTTGATTCAAAGCCAGCCCAGGCAGGAAAGACCGTGAGACTCCTATCTCCAATAAACCACTAGAAAACCGGAAGTGGCACTGTAGCTCAAGTGGTAGAGCGCTCGCCTTGAGCTGAAGAGTTGAGGGACAGCGCCCAGGCCCGGAGTTCAAGCCCCACAACCGACAAAAAAAACAAACCCAAAAAACAACAAAAAAAAACCAGGCTGAAATCAGCAAGTGCCCTTTGGGGAAAATAACTTGTATTTATGTTCCTAAAGTTTAATTTAGGATTCCATTACTTAGGGTTGAAACTCCTTGAGGATCTTAGAACCTCACAGTGTGGCCAAACCTATGGGATGTATGGGATATAATTACACTGAAGGGAAAGTTTAAAATTAACCACTTAGCGCATATGCATTTAATGCATTCCATTTATTTGTATAACTTAATTAGATAAAATTTATGTTAAATTTATGTGTGAATTGAGGTATATTAGCATCAGAAATTAGCATTCAGTTTTTGCCTTAGGGCTGCTTCATACATATTGTAATCTTTGGGAAAGTGAATTTCCTTTTGAAAAAGAAATCAAATATTATGGAAGCAATTGAATTGTCATATAAAGTTAAACTTTTGGCTCTTATTTAATATTTTTAATAAAATTTAAACATTGTGCATGACTGGATATTATGTCATTTGACCCTTGACAAAATTAAAAAAAACTTGTAGTAATGGAACATTGTACTAGTGTAAACATTATATTAAAACTTTCAAACTAAAATATAAAATTATTTCTCTTTTTCTAGGCAAAACTTGGTTTCTGTAATATTACTGGAATTGATTACTCTCCTTCTGCAATTCAGCTTTCTAGAAGTATTATAGAGAAAGAAGGGTTACCTAACATTAAATTGAAGGTAACTATATATTACTTTTATTTATTTATTTATTTATTTTTGGGGGGTCTTGTAGTGGGGCCTGAACTCCGGGCCTGGGCACTGTCCCTCAGCTCTTCAGCTCAAGGATAGCATTCTACCACTTGAGCCACAGCGCCACTTCCGGCTTTTTTCTTTTTTCTTATGTGGTGCTGAGGAATCGAACCCAGGGCCTCAGGCCTGCAAGGCAAGCACTCTACCACTGAGCCACCTTCCCAGCCCTATATATTACTTTTAATTATTTATTTGCTCATTCATTTGTTTAGTGCTGTTCCTGGCGTTTGAACTCAGGGATTGGGCATTATTCCTGAGCTTTTTTGCTCAAGGTTAGTGCTCTCCCACTTGCACCATAGCTCCATTTCTGGCTTTTTTTGGTGCTTAGTTGGAGATAGTCTCATGGGCTTTCCTGCCCCAACTGGCTTCAAACTGTGATCTTCGGATCTCAACCTTATGAGTAGCTAGGAATATAGGCATGAGCTACTGGCACCTGGAGATAATTTTATTTATAATGAAAATTATAAAGTTTTAATTTTTTCGAAAATATATTAAATGCTGATTTTTTTTTTTTTTTTGCCTGTCTTGGGGCTTGAACTCAGGGCCTGGGCACTGTCCCCGAGCTTCTTTTGCTCATGGATAGCACTTTGGTAACTAGTTGGGGATAAGAGTGTCACAGACTTTTCTGCCCAGCTGGTTTTGAATTGTGATTCTGAGATCTCAGTCTCCTGAGTAGCTAGGATTAACGGTGTGAGTTACTGGTGACTGGCAGTTTTCCTGATTTTTTATGCCTTAGTTTTCTTTTGGTGTGAATGAGTGTCCTGATTTTTTATGCCTTAGTTTTCTTTTGCTGTGAATGAGTGATACAGACCAAGTAACTTGCACATATTTTATAAAATTGAAGCAGGGACTGGAAATGTGGCTTAGTGGTAGAGTGCTTGCCTAGCATGCATGTAGCCCTGGGTTCCATTCCTCATTACCACATACACAGAAAAAGCCAGAAGTGGTGTTGTGGCTCAGGTGGTAAAGTGCTAGCCTTGAGCAAAAGAAGCTCAAGGACAGTGCCCAGACCCTGAGTTCAAGCCCCGGGACTGGCAATAAATAAAAAATAAATAAACTGAGGCAGCACACTGTTTGACATACTTAAATTGTATCAGGTTACTGAAAATAGGATGAAGTTATATGAATAGAAGCCTCTAAATTACATGATTTTTACCAGGCTGAGTGATCACACGTAAGTATTCATTTGATTTTCTAAGCTTCATTCTGTTCATTAGTGGCTTTCTAAGTGTCCAGTCAAAACAGAAGAGCTTTGTGATGGTCTATGGTTTCTTTAGGTTATATAAGTAAGAATATGAGCTTAAAGTCTTAATTTCATTGATCTGCGTTCCAGATAATTTTTGTCATGTTGGTAAATATATTAAATATTTTACTTTTTGGGAGAAACACTTGTGCCATAATGTGTTGGCATTTTTGGGCAGTATTCCTTGCAGTGGTTTGTTTCCAAATATGTTGAGATTTATAATGTCCAGGAAACACTTGTCAACCCCTCTTACTAATCTTGGCTTTAATGATCTTGGAATGAAGCTCATAAAAGTTAGCTATAAAGTTGAAAATATGTTTATTATATGTAAAATGCCATCATAATCAGTAGTCCTCATGCCCCTTTATAAAATGCTTGTAATGGGGCTTAAACTCAGTGTTTGGCGCTGTCCTTTAGCTTTTTCCCTCAAGGCTAGTGCTCTACCATTTGAACCACATCTCCTCTTCCTACTTTTTGATATAATTGGAAATCTGTGTCTCAAGGACTTTCCTGCCCAGGCTCACTTTGTACCTCAGTTCTCCGATCTCAGCTTCCTGAGTAGCTGGGATTTCAGGCATGAGCCACCAGTGACCAGCTATAGGTCACTATCCATATAGCCTTTTATCCCTTGTAACTAAAGTTCTATTGTGTCAATTGATCTAACATAGATATGTTTTTTTTTAATATAGGTAGAAGACTTTTTGAATCTTTCCACAAAGCTATCTGGATTTCATATTTGTATTGACAAAGGGACTTTTGATGCCATAAGCCTTAATCCTGACAGTGCAGCTGAGAAGAGGAAGCAGTATGTGAAATCTCTCTCTGGGGTGTTGAAAGTAAAAGGCTTCTTTCTAATAACCTCTTGTAATTGGACCAAGGAAGAATTGCTGGATGAATTCTGTGAAGGTAAGTGGCTACATGGTGTTTAAATGTATACTTACCTTAAGTTTCTTAACTTTTAAGTAGGAGTTTTCCCCTGTGTTTTATATTGCTATTTGTGGGAATTGCCTGCTTTTCTTTCTTGTTAATGATCTCAACCAGGCTCACGCCTGTAATCCATCAGCGCCTGGTTGAGTTTGTTATGTCATTAGTGTATCTGGTATAATTATTTCTAAGATTGAATAGAAACAAAATGTGGGGAATTGGTAGAAATTCTTTGCACTAATGCTTTTTTAAAAAAAAATATATTTTGGTGCTGGTACTGAGGCTTGAACTCAGGACCTTGGACCTTTTGAACCACAATTCTAGATCACAGCTTCCTGAGAAGCTATGAGGCATGAGCCAGCAGCTCCCTGCAATTTACTAATTCTTGAGGAAATATTTTCTGTTTTTTTCACAGTTTTGATGACATGGCAAATGCAACTATTGTGAGATCTACTAGTTGGGATCTATAATCCATACATAGACCACTTTGAGTTCTTTTTTTTTTTTTTTTTGGCCAGTCATGGTGCCTGAACTCTGTCTAGGCCTGGGCACTGTCCCTCACCTCTTCAGCTCAACATTAGCGCTCTACCACTCCAGCCATAGCATCACTTCTGGCTTTTCCTGCTTATGTGGTGCTGAGGAATCGAACCCAAGGCCTCATGCATGCAAAGCAAGCATTCTACCACTGAGCCACCTTCCCAGCCCCCACTTTGAATTCTATTGCAGACTGTTTGTTGTCGAGGTGTGTGTGTGTGTGCGCGCGTGTGTGTGCCCGTGCACACATGTGCACTCCTGTTGTGCTGGTACTGGGGCTTGAACTCGGCCAGGATAGTCTCAGCTTTTTTGCTTAACGTTGGTGCTCTTACCCCTTGAGCCACATTTCCACTTGTGACTTTTCATTGGTGATAGGACTGGCTTTGAATCACAGTTCTTAAATCTCAGCCCCTTGAGTAGCTAGGATTACAGGTGTGAGCCAGTAGTACTCAGGCAAGTTGTTTTAAGAAATATTTTATCTGTGTCCGTTTATTTATACAGTGCACAGGCATTTCTGGGGAAATATTTTGAGAACTTTTATGTATTCCTTTTGAGGTTAGTATTTTTTAAAAATAGCAATGGGAATAATTTTCAGGATACAGTAAGTGGTATGGTACTAAATATTTGATTAAATTTTGAACCTCACTTGTCACAAGCTAATGGGAAATCAATTACCTCAAGAGAGTAGTTTACTACTAACTTTTATTTATGACCATAGTGCATACACTTTTATCACAAGTTTTGTTTTCTTCTTGGTATTAAGGGACTAGGCAGGAAGAACACTTAAACACATTTCCTTTTATGTGCATTCAATGACTTGCTAAGGTTTTATAATGTAGAACATGACGTGTTTGATGCTGGGAATGTGAGCTTGTAATTCATTACCATTCTCCCTGGAAAACAAGAATTGTACGTGATTTATTGTGTTTTATGCCATTAGTTTTATTATCTTCCATGTTTGTTTAGTTTGTTTCCTTCAGAACTGTTGAGGCTCCATATCAATAATCTTTCCCTCTTCCTGGAGCTTAGCAGTTTTAATAAATGCTCAGAGCCACACTGTGTTGGGCAAATTTCTTTCTTGGTTTTTAAATACAGGTGTTCTCTTTTACCCCTGGAACTAGCAGACAAAAACATATTTGTCTGTCCTTGATAATGAGGAACAGACTTTAGCCTAGTATAGTGTGGTTAAAATATGTTGTGTCTGAGAACTATTGAGAAAACTCTCTATATGCTGTTTTAGAAATAGAGATTTAAACAAGCAAAATGTTATAGCAGGAAATCTTCAGGAATAATTACACCATTGCAGACATTTTTCAAGCATAAGTCTCCTAGAAAATGGTGTTTGTAGTTATAGGACAGTTAGCAGAGTACCTTGTAGGCAGAGCCCAAGGGCTTCATTACCAGCTACTTAGATGTTGGCCTGGAGTGAGGCTTCCCTCATTGGTCCTTTAAGGGTTTCTGCTTTTCCTTAATTGACTTAGTTGAAATGTAAATATTTATAGAACTATTGAAATGAATCTTTATTGGAGAGGCATGGCTCAGGTGGTATAGTGCCTGCCTAGCAAACACAAAGCTCTGAGTTCAAAACCCAATACTCAAAGAAGAAAGAAAAGTACCTTGTATTCCTTTTGATCTTTGGATAGCCCTGTCCATGCAGTGTAAACACATTGTGTTGTTAGTTCCTTCAGTGAGGCTAATGTGGGTCAGTTGTCAAATATTAGGGTATTTGAATCTGATGTTGAGGGACTTGATTCTATTATAACTACTGGATTAAAACTAATTTTTTTGGGTCCAGTTGTGGGGCCTGAACTCTGGGCCTGGGCGCTATCCCTCAGCTCTTCAGCTCAAGGCTAGCTCTCTACCACTTGAGCCACAGCGCCACGTCCGGCTTTTTTTCTTCTCTGCTTATGTGGTGCTGAGGAATCGAACCCAGGGCCTCATGCATGCAAGGCAAGTGCTCTACCACAGAGCCACCTTCCCAGCCCTGAATGAAAACTATTGTACTGCAAAAGAAACCCTGATACTCATCACTTCAGTATACCTGCCAGTTCAGATTTTGTTGTGTTATATTCTGAAACATATTATAATTTCTGTAGGGCTAGGTTTGGGGAGTTAAAGAAGGCCCTGGAAAATTAATACAGCTCTATTTTTCCTTGGAAATTTTAATTAAAAGGATTTTTGTTAGCATATATTAATTGTACGAGTTTTTTTTGTGTGTGTACATGTCTTTTTGCCGGTCATGGGGCCTGAACTCTGGGCCTGGGCCCTGTCCCTCAGCTCTTCAGCTCAAGGCTAGTGCTCTACCACTCAAGCCAGAATGACACTTCTGGCTTTTTCTGCTTATGTGGTGATGAGGAATCGAATCCAGGGATACAAGCGAGCACTCTACCACTGAGCCACCTTCCCAGCCCCATGTACGAGGGGTTTAATTGTGACATTTCCATACATGCAATGTCTATCACATTCACTTTCATCTCTTATTGTTCCTTCCTTAAAACAATTTCAACAAATGTCATTGTTCTAGAAAACATTTTTACTTTAAGCATATGTAATATTTTGCAAACCAAATATGAGTCTGTACCTCATGTACTCAACGCATAGCAGAGCTGCATTTTCCCACATTAAAATACATCACGCTGGACTGCAGGTGTGACTTAAATGGTAGAGAACTAGCCATGAGCAAAGAAGATGAGTCAGAATTTGAGGTCCTGAGTTCAAGCCCTGGCAGAAAAAAACTGTCTAAGTATTTTTAGACCGGAGGTGTGGCTCAAGGGATGGAGCACCAGCTGTGAGTGAAAATACATCATGCCATTTAGACTGAGTATGGTGACACAAGTTTGTACAAGTTTGTTGTTGCAGCAGTCACGGGGCTGTGGCAGGGCAGTACGTGTGAGTTTCAAGGCTAGTGTGACCTTCCTAGTGAGACCCTTTCTCAAAAAAAAGTATGTGTAGGGCTAGGAAAGTGGCTCAGTGGTAGAGCGCTTGCCTTGCATGTCTGAGGCCCTGGGTTCAATTCCTCAGCACCACATAAGCAAAAAGAAAAAAGCTGGAAGTGGCGCTGTGGCTCAAGTGGTAGAATGCTAGCCTTGAGCTGAAGAGCTGAGGGACAGCGTCCAGACCCAGAATTCAGGCCCCACGACTAGACCAAAAAAAAAAAAAAGTATGTGTGTATGGTTATATATATGTATATAGTACCCAATATGTCATATAAAATATATCTCATATTAAAAATACTACAGCATGCTATTTAAAGACTTCTGCTTTGGAAAAGTTTTCCTTTGATATTATGTAACCTAGACTGGCTTCAAACTAACAGTCCTGCTCAGAGGCCTCCTGAGTGTTAGTATTACAGGATTCTCTTTTTTTTTTTTGGCCTGAGTGCTGTTCCTGAGATCTTTGGGTCAAGGCTAGTACTCTACCACTTTGAGCCATGGCTCCACTTCTAGTTTTCTGGTAGATAACTGAAGAGTTTCATGGAGCCGAGTGCTGGTGGCTCACGCTACTCAGAAGGCTGAGATCTGAGGATCATAGTTTGAAGCCAGCTCAGGCAGAAAGTTTGTGAGACTTATCTCCAATAAACTACTCAGAAAAGACCAGAAGTGTTTTTTTTTTCATGGACTTCCATGCCCAGGCTGGCTTTGAACCATAATTCTCACATCTCAGTCTCCTGAGAAGCTAGGATTACAAGTGTGAGCCACCATTGCTTGGCTGGCTTATCAGTTCTTAATAAGAATTTTAACATTTAGTTATTAAAATTTGGTTAAGTTTGATAATGTGAATTAGAATGTATGATGAAACAAAGTATAAAAGTACAATTGAGCCGGGTTCTGGTGGCTCACGCCTGTAATCCTAGCTATGCAGGAGACCCAATTCTGAGGATTGGGGTTTGAAACCAGCTCAGGCAGGAAAGTCTGTGAGATTCCAAATAAGCACCCCCCCCCAAAAAAAAAAGCTGCAACTGGAGCTGTGGCTCAAGTGATAAAGTATTATTACCTTGAACAAACAAGCCCAAGGACAAGGACAGCACCCAAGCCCCAGGACTGGCACCAAAAAAAAATTAAAAAGCAAATAAAACCATACTCTACAGCTTTGAAAGTTACTTCTTTTTTTTCCCAAGATATTTGGTAGTTGAGTTTGTATCTGGATCATTGTTATGCATTTTTTTCTAAAAGAGTGTTATATAACCCTAAGATTTTACTGTTGAACTGGGCACCAGTGGCTCACGCCTGTCATCCTAGCTACTTAGGAGACTGAGATCTGAGAATCGCAGTTCAAAGCCAGCCCAGGCAGGAAAGTCTGTGAGACTCTAATCTCCACTTAACTACCAGAAAACAGGAAGTGGTGCTGTGGCTCAAGTGGTAGAGTGCTCTCCTTGAGCTGAAGAGCTGAGGGACAGCACCCAGGCCCAGAGTTCAAGCCCCACGACAGACCAAAAAAGAAAAGAAAAGATTTTACTGTTAACCACTTTAATCTGTACTTTCACAATGCTGGGTAAACATGAGTACCATTCATCTGAAGAACTTTTTACTCTTCTGTAAGTTCATGGTGTGGTACATCATAACAGCACACATTGTAGCTCTTCCTTGTATACTGATAGAGGAAAAACCTCTTTCTGCAATTTGTTTTTGGTACTGTAGACCTTTGTTCATTTCAGTGTATTTTGGGTGAGTTGGAAAATTCCAACATGAAGTTCAGTCATCATTTAGAGTTTGAAAACCCATAGTTTTCAGAGTACAGGGTTAATAAGACTTACCATTACTGGGATTCAATCCCTAATAAGCATATTTTAATTTTTTTTCCTGACAGGATTTGAACTTTTTGAAGAGCTGCCAACACCCACTTTCAGCTTTGGAGGTAGATCTGGAAACAGTGTAACATCATTAGTTTTACAAAAAACTTGAGACTTCCTTGGACAAATTCAGATATCTTTTTAAAAGAAGCGACACAACAAAACATCCTGTCACAGAAAATACAAGTTGAAATAAATGCTTAGTAAGTATGCAGGATATACATGTTGGAATACCTATAATGGAAAAAGAAATGACGTAAAAAAAAATCATGAGCATATGAGTGACTGGCATTTAAAGACTGACCAAGATTAATTATGTATATTCTTTTGTATTTGAGATGCAGATACTTTTATTTTTAGCTTAGTATAATGTCCTGTAATTGCTGACCAGTTAAAAGCTTTAAAGTAGTAAACAAATTTACAAAAAGCATGTATTCTTAATTTTCGTGCCTTGATTAAAATTGAATAGTATGTGGCTGTTTATGAAGATTTGATCAAACTATTCCTGGGCCAGAATAATCAAAACAACTTTCTTAGTATCTTGCTGGACTGAAATGTAATAAGAAATAGTATTTTGAGTTGAGAGGTGGTTACTTTTAAAATGATTATTTGTGCATTAGAGGCTCAAAGGCTGGTATCTGAGAGTTGCAGTTTGGAGCCAGTCAAGGCAGACAAATCTGAGAGATGCTTGCCTACAATTAACCAGCTAAAAGTCAAAAGTGGATGTGTGGTAGAACAATAGTCGTGAGCAAAAAAGCTGAAGCTCTGGGTTTAAGCCAAACAAAAAACCCCACCTGGACAAAGTTCCCTAGTCTTCATGTGTATAATTAACAAAATTAGGGAAATCGATCAATTGATCAAGAAATATTGACTGTATTTTGCAGTTGATGGTCTTCTACCCATAGGGTTAAATGGGCAGAAGGCGAAATCAAAGGGATATTGTTATATGCTCGCTTGCCTTATGAGCTGTGTTAGCTTATTAAGTCATTCAGTCCTTCTCATTGAGTACTTTTGTTTCTACATATAAGAAAACTGAAACCGAGAGAAGCAAACTACAAGGTCAAAATATCCAGTGCTGTTTTTTCTAGCCTTGTCTGCCTCCTAGGTGCCAAATCTGTACTTACATAGGACACTGGGGCAACTGAATCTACTATATAGTTAGTGGTCTTCAATTAGTGAAGTTAGGCACTTACTTCAGGGGCTCTGCAAGCTCTTGTTAGTGTTGATCACTAATGGCTTACAGTGCTAATCTGTATTAGTCAGGCAGCTGAGTCTAATGCTATCCTTCAGTATTTTTTCCCATCTCCCTGCCTATCTTCTACCAAGAACTGAAAGAGGGTGTCAGTTATATAAGCCCTCAAAGATACAAAGATGGATATTCTGGTTAGGGACTCATCATGTAGCTGGAGAGAATATTTATATATTGCTTTGAAATATAAACTATATTTATACTTAGTGCTACTTTGTACTTGAAGTACTGTTTTGAGAGTATTTGTATTTTGATCATTATTCAAGTTTTTAAAAAGTTATATAACTATTGATGGTTTTCAGCTTTGTGGGCTTACTAGATTACAAAACAAAATTTTGTTTATTTAGTGAGTGTCTTCTAGTACTGAGTAAGTCTAGCATTACATTCCTTTTTTCTTTTCTGAGGGTGGTGTGGGTTGATTCTTTTAGATCAATCCTAACCGTTAAGGCTACCACTTGCCTTGTACAAGGCAGCTAAAGACATTTCTGTGCATTTTGAACAAAAATAACAAGTTTAGAAAACCTTTTTATTTTTTGCCGGGGCTTGAACTCAGGCTTCAGTGCTATTCCTGAGCTTCTTTTGCTCAAGGCTAGCACTCTACCACCTGAGGCACAGTGTGACATTTCTGGCTTTTTCCATTATGTAGTACTGTGGAATTGAACCCAGGACTTCATGCGTGCTAGGCGATCATTCTACTAAGCCACATTCCCAGCCAAGGAAACCTTTTTTTTGTTGTTGTTGTTGGTCGTGGGCCTGAACTGTGGGCCTGGGTGCTGTCTCTCAGCTCTTCAGCTCAAGGCCATCACTCTACCACTTGAGCCACAGAGCCACTTCCAACTTTTTCTGCTTATATGGTGCTGAGGAATTGAACCCAGGGCCTCATGCATGCAAGGCAAGCGCTCTTACCACTGAGCCACCTTCCCAGCCCGAGAAAAACTTGTATAAAAAGTGAGGAATTGGGCTGGGAAGGTGGTTCAGGTGGTAGAGTGCTAGCATTGAGCAAAAGAAGCTCAGGGACAGTCCCCAGGCCCTGAGTTCATTCAAGCCCAGGACTGGCCAAAAAAAAGGGGAGGGGAGGAATTGCTTTAACATGTAGACAGTTTAAATGTCAAAAATTGTTAGTTTTATGAGACATAGGACTTATTTCTATTCTTTATTTACATAGTTTGTTTAGATTTAAAAAATTTTTTTTTTGTCTTTTTTAGTAGTGGAGATCAAACCCAGGACATTGCACTTGTTAGGCAAATGCTTTGCCACTGAGCTACATCCCAGCCCTATTTACATAATTTAAGCTCAGGGTCTCATATTTGAGACATGGTATCTTAAACTATAGAATCATATAATTTTATAATTTATTAAGGTAATCTGGTCTTTGCTGAATTTTTTCACATTTGGTATCAAATATAATAGTAGATAAATACTCTTGGAATTTTGAGTGAGCTTGGTGCCGGTGGCTCACACCTGTAATCCTAGCTACTCAGGAGGCTGAGATCTGAGGATCACGGTTCAAAGCCAGCCCGGGCAGGAAAGTCCATGAGACTCTTATCTCCAATAAACCACTAGAAAACCGAAGTGGCACTGTGACTCAAGCGGTAGAGTGCTCACCTTGAGCTGATGAGCACAGGGACAGCACCCAGGCTGAGTTCAAGCCCCACGACCAACCAAAAAAAAAAAAAAGAATCATATAATTTTATAATTTATTAAGGCAATCTGGTCTTTGCTGAATTTTTTCACATTTGGTATCAAATATAATAGTAGATAAATACTCTTGGAATTTTGAGTGAGCTGGGTGCTGGTGCCTCACGCCTGTAATCCTAGCTACTTAGAAGGCTGATATCTGAGGATCACAGTTTGAAGCTAGTGTGGGCAGGAAAGTCTATGAGATTCTCATCTCCAATAAAGGACTCAGAAAAGGCCAGAAATGGTGCTGTGGCTCAAGTGGTAGAGTGTTAGCTTTGAGCAGAAGTAGCTCAGGCACAATACTCAGACCCTGAGTGCAAGCCCTAGGATTGGCAAAAAAAATTTTTTTTTGAGTAGTTAGATATATATTATTTGATTTTCAAGTTTTTAAATTTATTTAGTCACAATGGGAATGGAACCCAGGGGCTCAACCACATCCCTAGCCCAATATGTTATCTTAAAGCATCAGTCTAATAAAATATGCTTTTTGTATGAGTATATTGGGGCATTGAGTTTGACAGAAAATTGGAGTGAGTTTTTGTTGAAGGAACACTACATGGGATGTGTTTCTTTTTATTTATTCTTTTTTTCTTTTGAAATATGGAGCTAGTAAAAGGGAATTGTCATTCTTCTTATAATTTTAATACTACTATGTTAGCTTCTTAAGGATTGAATTAACAACCAATGGAAGATCCAAAAATGTCTAACAAACTAATATTTTCAAAGAATAGCAAGCTGACAGAAACAAAAACAGGTCATTAAATGTCTCCAAGTTAATAAAGTAAGCTATAAGTCCATCATTTCTGTTTAGTATTTTAAAAATCGTGCAAATATGTAACAGCATAATTACACAGTTACAAAAAGGAGCAGTGAGTTATGTAGTAACTGATGGTTTCTGTGGATAAGGAGTTGGAATTGTCATTTTATTTAATCAAAAGACATTTATTTTGAGGAAACTTGTTTGAAATGCAAACGAGATTTCTCTGTGGAGCCAGTGCAGAATTGTTCCTTTTCACCATGATGTTATTGCTGCATAACAGGCCACTTCTGTGTGTAGGAAGTCCGTCTGCAAGTCCAAAGGGAGTTGAGGCCTGATTGGGCGGGCTCTGCCAATTAATAAATAGAAAGTGTTCAGAACATTTTGTTTTAAGCCAGGTGCACAGTTAAGAGTTACTTTTCGGGACTGCAGTTTATGTATATGAGAGTCAAACCTGACACTGCTCTTGGCAGCTTGACTAAAGCCATTTTTAAAATATGTACAAACTGTCTTGCATTCTCCACCCCCAATTACAGCAGCAAAGAACTTGCCTTTCTTCATTTGTGATGGGCATGCAATCTTGTTTATTCTGAGCGAATAATATGCTTTGACTTACTATTTTTTATATTCCTGTTACACTGTACTGCGTGTTGACCTCAATTCCTATTCATCTAGGGTATAGTAGAAACCTTATTTTTTTTTTTTAAGGATCCTACATTAGTAATTGAGTTTTTGTATAGCCTTGAAATAATTTTTCTTAAGCAAGTTTACAAAGAAATTGAATATGCCTGCTTAATGTTATGACTGTGTTTTTTTAAAGTAATTTTATTTTACAGATTGTTATTTGTATATGTGTGTGTCTGTCTCTCTGGGGCCTGCCTACATTAAAAAAATGTACAAATGGAACAATCAGTTTGTCTCCAAGAGAGGGAACTGGGATTTGATTTCCTGGTTTTGCCTCTCTGAGCTAGAGTCTCTATGCTGCAGAGAAAACCCTCTGCTTTGAAAGCAAGGGACCAAGTGTCTTGTGTTCCACAGTAGTAACCTCTTCAGCTAATTGTAGGCGGGCGTGGATGGGCTCTGAAAGCAGTCTTGTCCGGTATGTTTTACTGGAAAAGCTCTGCTGTGATCTAGAGTGTGATTGTGGCAAGTGAGGTGCATACTAAGTTTAAAGACAATTGCACAGTGGACAAAAATGAGAAAATTCTTTATCATTTCTTTTGGCTAGGCAGGAAACAGAGATGTCCTTAGATGGAGGGGGTGTGCAAGAGCATGTTTTATTAACACATTTAATGGAAGAAAATTAATGCTAATTTATTCTTCATACACACCATGCAATTTGTTAGAAAAGTGGAAGAATAGTTTGAAATTCTTTGGTCAATTGATGAATTCCTATGTTAGGAGCATAGAAATGAAACTCAACATTAAGCAGACAAATACCCAAGCCCACAGGCTACATAAATGCTGAATAAAACCAGCTCTACAATGGAACTCTGAAAAGCAACGGGTAAGAAGCCTAATGAATGATTGAATATGACCTTAGCAAAATCCCTGGAGTGTTGTTGAAAGATCATTCATTTCCAGCTTAGATGTCAAGATGGGCTCCACTAACCAGAATAAAAAGAGCTTGAGTTGGTACTGAGTTTTAAAACCTTTATAACACAGTGCATTAGACTGAGCATAAAAAGGGCTTCTCTAGCTGAATTTTGAGCTGTTAATATGTGGACCTATAGTTTAGGCTCAAGGAAACCAAATGAAAAAGAGGAATAATTTCTCAGACACGAATGTGTCAATATGCTGCTTTTATGGAAGGGAACTTCATATACTGGGATGTATTGGCTGGCAGAATGTATGTTTCTCACCATTGTGAGAAAACTTATATCCAAGCCATCAATTGTGCCTTAACCTATTTGCAAATTACTTGGCCTAGCATATTAGAGGAAGCTATAAAAAAATCCAAATGTACATTTTTGTAATTTTGAGAAGAAACACTTTTCTCATTTTCCTAAAGAGATGTTAAACTCTTTCATGTTACATTTTTCCTTTTTTTTTTTTTTTTTTTGTTGGTTGCAGGGCTTGAACTCAGCCTGGGCGCTGTCCCTCAGCTCTTCGGCTCAATGCGAGCACTCTACCATTTGAGCCACAGTGCCACTTCCTCATGTTATATTTTTATTAACAAATGATAAGTGGTCTTTATGTTTTTATGCATGCCTGCTGGAAGCTTTCTAAGAAAAGAGAGTCTTGTCTCCATTTTCCCAATGACAGACATTTACACATGAGCCAGCAGTTAACATAATCTGGATAATATCTGTAATTTAGAAGGAAATAATAGAAATACTGTGGTTGACCAGCAGGATTATGAACTGTATTGCTCACCATTGATGTAGATAAAGCATAGTGTCAGGGATGGTAGCAGAATACAACCATCACTGTCTTTCCTAAGCTGTTGCCTGCTGACTGCTTCACAGAGGAAGGACTGGGGAGGAAGAGGCTAAATATGGAGGAGTGTGGGTACTGCTGTTCACATTTGCCTCCTCACCCCTCTGCTAATATGAAAATGTCAGGCCTTTTGTTCCCATCTAATTTTAGTACATCCTGGTGAAAAAAAATGATAAGATGATTTCCAGCCATGGGACTTTGACGGGCGGGGTGCAGAGAGGAAGAGTAGAGGAAAGAGCAGTTTATATCCCATATCCGTCTGCCTTTCTCTGACAGCATCTAGCTCCTGCTGTTGATTTTGGTAATGAAATAAATTCAGATGCACTGAAGCAGTGATAATTAGGTTTTCCTTCCACGTCCTCAATTGAAGCCTAGTTGGAGACTTGAGTGGGGAGAATCATAATATGGTATTTAATAAAACATACAAGTCTGAATTGAAGAGCTGTGTGCAGGTTTGGAAGAAAAGTCTGAAGTTGTGAGTGGAAAACTTACATGTTGTGTTATTTCTAACTAGAATGTTTGAGATCTACTTATGTTTCAGTGAAACAGTTTTTATATGTTGTTTTGAATGAGTAATATTGGTTGATTTTCTTTTTTTCTTTTTTCTTTCGGTTGTGGAGCTTGAACTCTGGGCCTGGGTGCTGTCCCTGAGTTCTTCAGCTCAAAGCTAGTGCTCTTCCCCTGGAGCCACAAGCACTACTTCCTTTTTTTTTTTTTTTTTTTTTAGAAGAGTGAAACAGTCAAGTTGGAGCTGCTTATCCTCAGCAGGCCTAGAAGGAAAACTGGTCTGTAAGAAGAGCCAGTGGGGTCAAATAGTTGATAATTTAGTCTGTTTAAGAGATAGGGTAGAGGGCTGGGAAAGTGGCTCAGTGGTAGAGCGCTTGCCTTGCATGCGTGGGGCCCTGGGTTTGATTCCTCAGCACCACATAAGCAAAAAGAAAAAAAGCCTGAAGTGGCGCTGTGGCTCAAGTGGTAGAGCGCTAGCCTTGAGCTGAAGAGCTGAGGGACAGCGCCCAGGCCCAGAGTTTAGGCCCCACAACCAGACTCCCCCCCAAAAAAAAACAAAAAAGAGATAGGGTAGAATTTCATTTGGGTTTCAATGCAAATTGTTTTGTTGTTATTTAATCAAGGAGTAATTAATTAGATTAAGCTTTATAAAAGGGCAGCTCCAAGTACTTGATCTCACCTTGAGGTAACCTGTTTCCCAGAGATTTGTTCACTCAGGAAACTAGGTTTTCTATTTAAATTTCTGAATGATGAAGATGCTATATGTAAACAGATGAGGGGTGTGTGTGCGTGCGCGTGCGTGCGTGCGTGTGTGCGTGTGTGCGTGTGCGTGTGTGCGCGCACGCCAATACTGAGGCTTGAACTCATGGCTTGGTAGCTGTACCCGACCTTTTGTGCTCGAGGCTAGTTAGAGCACTACCACTTGAGCCACAGCTCTACTTCAGGCTTTTGGAGATAAGAGTTTCATGGAGGGCTGGGAAGGTGGCTCAGTGGTAGAGCGCTTGCCTTGCATGCATGAGGCCCTGGTTCGATTCCTCAGCACCACGTGAGGAGAAAAGGCCGGAAGTGGCGCTGTGGCTCAAGTGGTAGAGTGCTAGCCTTGAGCTGAATTGCTGAGGGACAGTGCCCAGGTCCAGAGTTCAGGTACCATGACCTGAAATTCCCTGCCCAGGTTGGCTTTGAACCATGAGCCTTAGATCTCAGCCCTCCAGAGTAGCTAGGATAAAGAGAGATTATTTTAAAGTCCATTTGACTAATGATTTATAACAAGTGAAATAGATTATTTTCTTCATTCCCTTCACTTTATAATTACAGATAATATGTAGTTTTTTATTTTTTATTATTTTTATTTTGTTATTTGCCAGTTCTGGGGCTTGAACTCAGGGCCTGGGTACTGTCCCAGCCTTGTTGTGCTCAACGCTAGCCCTCTGCCACTTCCAGCTTTTTCTGTGTCTGTGGTATTGAGGAATTGAACCCAGGGCTTTATGTATGCGAGGCAAGCACACTACCACTGAGCCACCTTCCCAGACCCTAACATGTAGTTTTAAAAGAACCATCAAGTGATCTGGAAGTGTAGTTTAGAGGTTGATTACTTGCCTGGTACGCATGAGGCAGAATTTGATCCGCAGGCCTAGAAAAACAAAAGAGAAGGCAAAAACTGGAGTTTAAGGACAAATACCAAAGACATGGTGTGTGTGTGTGTGTGTGTGTGTGTGTGTGTGTGTGTGTGTGTGTGAAATACCTGTGTGTGTGTGTGTGTGAAATACCAAAGACGTGTGTATGTGTGTGTGTGTGTGTGAAATACCAAAGACATGGTGTGTGTGTTTGTGTGAAATACCAAAGACATGGTGTGTGTGTGTGTGTGAAATACCAAAGACATGGTGTGTGTGTGTGTGTGTCAGTATGTGTGTGTGTGTCAGTACATCAGTACTGGGGCTTGAACTCAATTTCAGCCACAGCCCCACTTCTGGCTTTTTGGTAATTTTAGATCTAGACTTTTCTTGTGTGTGCTGGTTTCAAACCAGAATCCTCAGATTTTAGCTTTCTTTCTTTTCCTTTTTCTCTTTTTTTTGGGGGGTCCTGTTGTGGGGCCTGAACTCTGGGCCTGGGTGCTGTCCCTCAGCTCTTCAGCTCAAGGCTAGCACTCTACCACTTGAGCCACAGTGCCACTTCCGGCTTTTTTTTCCCCTGCTTATGTGGTGCTGAGGAATTGAATCCAGGGCCTCATGCATGGAAGAAAAGCACTCTACCACTGAGCCACCTTCCCAGCCTCAGATTTTTTTTTTTTTTTGGTCATGGGGCTTGAACTCTGGGCCTGGGCGCTGTCCCTCAGCTCTTCAGCTCAAGGCGAGCGCTCTACCACTTGAACTACAGCGCCACTTCCGGTTTTCTAGTGGTTTATTGGAGATAGGAGTCTCACCGTCGTTCCTGCCCGGGCTGGCTTTGAACCGCAATTCTCAGATCTCAGCCTCCTGAGTAGCTAGGATTACAGGCGTGAGCCACTGGCACCCGGCCGAGCCCCAGATTTTAACTTTCTGAGTAGCTAGGATTACAGGCATGAGACACCACACTTGCATTTACATTTTTTTTTTTTTTTGGTCAGTCGTGGGGCCTTTATTCTGGGCCTGAGTGTTGTTACTCAGCTCTTCAGCTCAAGGCTAATGCTCTACCATTTAAGCCACAGCTCCACTTCTGGCTTTTTCTGCTTATGTGGTGCTGAGGAATCGAACCCAAGGCCTCATGCATGCAAGGCAAGCACTCTACCACTGAGCCACCTTCCCAGACCCCCAAATGTTTTTTTTTTAATTAAGCTGGGCGCTGGTGGCTCAGGCCTATTATCCTAGCTACTCAGGAGGCTGAGATCTGAGGATTGTAGTTCATAGCCAGCCTGGGCAGGAAAATCCATGAGACTCTTATCTCCAATTAACCACCAGAAAACTGGAAGTGGCACTGTGGCTTAAGTGGTAAAGTGCTTGCCTTCAGATGAAGAGTTCAGGGCAACGCCCAGGCCCAGAGTTCAAGCCCCACGACAATAAATAAATAAATAAATAAATAAATAAATAAATAAATAAAATTATAGTTTTGGCTAGGTGCTGATAGCTCATGCCTGAAATTCTAGTTACTAAAGAGGCTGAGAGGTTTGAAGCCAGCCTAGGTAAGAAAGTCAGTGAGACTCTTACCTTTATTTAACCACCAAAAAAAGCTAGAAGTGGAGTTGTAACTCAAGTGGTAGAGCACTAGCCTTGAACAAAAAAAGCTCAGTGACATTGTCCAGGCCCTGAGTTCAAGTGCCAGGTCTGGTACAAAACAAAAGAGTCCCAAACTTTGCAGGGCACCGGTGGCTCACGCCTATAATCCTAGCTACTCAGGAGGCTGAGATCTGAGGATCGAGGTTCAAAGCCAGCCCGGGCAGGAAAGTCTGTGAGACTCTTATCTCCAATAAACCACTAGAAAACCGGAAGTGGGGCTGTGGCTCAAGTGGTAGAGCACTTACCTTGAGCTGAAGAGTTGAGGGACAGTGCCCAGGCCCAGAGTTCAAGCCCCATGACCGACCAAAAAAAAAAAAACAACAAAAAAAACCCAAGAAACTTAGTTTTTTTTGGGAAAAAGTCATTTTCCTTTTTTGGATTTTAGTTTTCCTGTATAAATTAAGGGCATTGAATAGTTGATTTTATTTAAAAGTTTTTTTTTCTTTGCAGCTTAGGTTGTCATAATATACTTATTTAGATTAGGTGGGTAAAACTATATTTTTAACAGTTCTGGGGGCTAAAGTTCTAAAATGGTGCTAGCAAGTTATGCTTCATCCAGAAACTTTCCCCCTTAGCTTGTAGGTGGCTGTTCTTTCCTATGTGTTCACATGATCTCTTTGTGCTTGGTAGGGGAAGAAGATCAGGACAGAGGAGGAAGGAAGGGAATGGGAGAAGATAGGGGAGAGAGTGGAGAGAAGGGGAGGGACAAGAGTGTACAAACTCTCTCTTTTTTTTTTGGGTCCGGTCATGGGGCCTGAACTCTGGGCCTGGGCAGTGTCCCTCAGCTCTTCAGCTCAAGGCTAGCGCTCTACCACTTGAGCCACATTGCCACTTCCGGCTTTTTTCTTATTGCTTATGTGGTGCTGGGGAATCAAACCCAGGGCCTCAGGCATGCAAGGCAAGCACTCTACCACTGAGCCACCTTCCCAGCCCTGTACAAACTCTCTTGGGGCCTCCTTTTATATAAGGGCACTAATTCCATATGGAAGACTTTTTTTTTTTTAAATAAATTTTTTTGGGTCTGGTCGTGGGGCCTGAACTCTGGGCCTGGGCGTTGTCCCTCAGCTCTTTAGCTCAAGGCTAGCATTCTACCACTTGAGCCACAGCCCCACTTCCGGCTTTTTTTCTTTTTGCTTATGTGGTGCTGAGGAATTGAACCCAGGGCCTCATGCATGTAAGGCAAGCGCTCTACCACTGATCCACCTTCCCAGCCCGGAAATCCTTTTGTAAGCTCATCTGAGCTAATTACTTCACAAAGGCTCTCCTAAATACCATCACATTGAGAGCTATAGCTTAGATATATAATTTTGGGAGGAAATCAACATTGAGTTCATAATCCCTGAAATCAATTTGAAATTTAATGAAAAAACCCTACAAAGTAGATTTCTAGTATAAATGGGGACATCACATACTCTATTTGCTAAACATCAGTTGTAACTTGATGTCTCCTCAACTAAGGTATGTGTATATGAAAAAAAGTGTGTACATGTAATACAATATTAAAGGCAATCAGATGAGCGTCTTTCAATGTAAAGGAAACATTGTGAATGCTTTTTTTAAACTTTAGATTTGAATGATTAGCAATAATTAGTTCTGATATACATTGGATAATCCAATTTGTATTTATTTGACCATGAAGATGAGTTCTCCAATAAACTCAGAAATTTGTACCTTCTTGTATTTATACATAAAAAGATTTAAGATTAAAACAGGTAAGGAAAATGGTGGTAACTGAAGCATCTCCCTGATGTGGTGGTTCTTCTTTGCCCAAACCCAAACATGTACAGCTGCCATTCCTAATTGACCCAGTCTTACTCTAAAGCTGGGTGAGAGAACATGAAAGGACCTTGAAGTCATATGCTACCTGAGGTTGGCCTGCCTGTAGATTATTTTGTATGGCTCATAATGATGTTACAAATATTCAAATGGCCCTTAGCAGCAAAAGATTCTCTACCCCTGCTCTGAAGTCTAGAAATTGCTCGAATGTCATTTGTGGGTCTGCCTTTTTGTACCCTCTTCCTTGGTGGGCCACTACTGATTGTCTTTAACTGCTTATCCTCCAATAAGACCCAAATAGGTGCAGATTGCTTGCAAAGTACCCAAGTATTACAGATACTTGGTTCAGCTCTGTTTCCCTTGCATGCATTTCTTAGAAGCACCTTGCTAGTAGTGGAGAGAGAATCTGTGGTACAGACTCTACTTAATGGGGTTATGAATATTAAGTGAGAAAAAAATGTCTTAAAGCAGTTTAACATGATTTCTAATGCCAAATATTCTTTCCTCCAAAAACCCTTTTTCCCCTTGGAGCTAATAGGTTGGCTTGTTCAGGATTTTACCCACAGTGCCACTAAATTAATGCATTCAATTCCATTGGAGAGTATTTAACAGATATACTGCTCAGGAGGTGAAGAAATTCTCAGGCCAATATACAGGGCAAATATATATGTTCTTTTCATATTGCTCCTACGAGTGGCTCTATCTATTGGAATCAGAGACTTAATTTTTTCCCGATTTTTTTTTTTTTTTTGCCTTGCTGGAACTTGAACTCAGGGTTTGGGTGCTGTTCTTGAGCTTTTATGCACAACGTTAGCACCTTATCACTTGAGCCACAGCTCCACTTCCAGCTTTTTGATGGTTAATTGGAAATAAGAATCTCATGGACTTTATTACTCAGACTGGCTTCCAACCTCTGTCCTCAGGTCTCAGTCTAGGATTAAAGTGTGTGAGGAGCTAGGATTCAAGGTATGAGCTTGAGCCACCAGTGCTCAGCTTCCTGCTGTTATTTTAAATCCAAAAGATTCAGTCTTCAGATTGAGCATTTAAGTTCTGTGAAGTCACAAACCATACCTAGTTTTCTTCTTACCTAATGAAAGTGAAATTTTCAGTTTTAGTGGAATAGGTAGGATAGAATTGTTGTAAGCATATCATTGGAGATGAATTAAAAATAGCTTTTTTTTTTCTAGAGGTAATGACTTATATGGCAGAAACTCAACAGAAAATTAAAGTCTGTGCTTGAAATTCAGTAATATGTGAATTCTTCTAAAGCATAACTCACTTAAAAAGCCGTTGAAATGGCTTTCATTTGAAGATGACAACAGACACATTTAATTTAGTCTGGGTGTACAACTGGAATCTTTTCTAGATTTAATTAAACATACAGCAATGTGAAAATGTTGGCACTTCGTTTTAGCTGTGGTTTTTGTGGAGTAGGCTTTAACTCCAAACTGTGTTATAGGTGACTACTGTGTTTGTGATAATGGAGTTCACTTCCCTAGAGATAGCACATCAGGCATGATGCTTTTGAACCTCAGTGTTAGAGTAATAAAATCGGTTTGATGAGTCTTCAAATGTTATTAACTGAATGTAGATAGTGAAAAGACTTTATTACGTGTTATTCTTTTGACCGTGCCTAAATCTTTCAAGATTTTCATGTATTTTGTGCAACAAGAGTAGCCGCTACTAACTCTGAAAAACAACAACAAGCAAGGTGATATCCAACTGAAAGAAGTTTTCACTGTCACACTGTCCTTTTTAGCTCACTTTGCCCAGCGCTCTTCTACCCACTGACTTGCAAGTGTGACATTTGCTGTTCTCGGCACCTGCCAACTTGGAAGCCAGGGTTTTTGCTCAGGACGCAAGCTTACAACCCACACTGATGGACAATGCCATCCCAGCTGGCATGCTTTCCTACCTTAGTGGTGCTAGACATTCAGTTACAAAGCTGTGTGGCTTCACATGCTCTGATTTCAATAGTCATTCCTCTCAAGCTGCTTCCAACTTTTATGTTAAGGGAGTGAGATTGGTATCATTAAATTCACTACTTGCTGTGGTTATTTTTCAGTGGAAAAAATTGTCTTATTCTCTGATCAAAAGTAATTTTTCTTCAAGAACCAAGTACTTCTTTAAAAAGATTAAAATGCCATCTATGTGTCCTTATATATTCATAATTCTTGCCAAAGCTACAACTCATTTTCATCAGTGGATAAAAAGAATAGACAGGAAAAAACAGAATTAGTGTTTCTAAGCATGTTAGTTGTCATTTGACATAAATGTGGGAAACATTACAGAACTTACTTTTCCTGCATATGAAAATTGCCCCCATGTTAGCTTCAGCTTTTTGGTGTCTAGCTCTAGCCAGAAGCCTTCCATATTTTTCCAAAGAAATATATTCTGCCTACTTGCTTTCTGTAGCCAATCTCTTTGAAACACTTCAGGTGGATTTGGTGATGTCTGTCTTCTCATACTCTATTATGAGCAATTTTAAAAGGTTTTGCTGGAAAAAAAGGTCTTTTCAGATGTAGAGAGAACAGTGTGAAATGTGAATGACTGGCTTTTTAATACCACAGTTGTGACAAAGAGGCAATGGCTTTTAGAAGCTGAATAAAGGGGTTAATACACATGCATCTGCATACTGCTGTTGGGCCCAGTGTATTAACACATTTGACATTTGTTTAGTTCACTTTGTTGGCCTGAAAAAAGTAGCACGTCATTCTCTCAACCCAGTTTATAATTCGTAAGTGGTGCACTCTTAACAGCCATAGGTACAGAGAGCATTGGATGGAAGAAAGTGAACTACATTTACTGGCTTTGCTCAAACTTCCAGAGTAGCTCTTTGTTATTCACATTTAATCTGTCTCCAAAGGCATAAAAAATAGGCACTGTCTCAGACACTCCTTGGTACATATCAAAACCCAACCTTTACCCTTCTCTGCATAAATGTGCTTAGGTGAATACTTTTATTAGCTTGTTGATACAAGTTATAGTTGGTTACACCCTTTCTTAAAAAAATACACCCTTATTGTCTCCTGTTGTTTAAGAGATTCATGCTTGGCATGGGGAGGTCTAACAGTGGATACTCAGTTTAAACTTCCCAGGCAGTGTTGAATGGATCCACAATGCATACCATGCACACAAGCAGTCGTTGGGGTGGGGGGGAGGCCAAGAGAGCCGGTATTGCTATGCTTTCTCCTAGGCCTCATGTTGGTCTTGCAGTAGGAGTAAGTAATCCTTATATTTCTGGGGTGTCCCATGGCCTAATCAGGTTAGTGTTTGTCAAAGATAATGAAAAAGTTACAAGTGATCATTTCTAGATTTGTTGATTTATTCCTAAATTGGCCTAGGAATTTGAGTTTAGGTGTCTGGTTGTGCTCTAAATCTGGTTCTGATTTGGTTGATTGCTTAGGATTGAACAAAGGTGGACAGTTTAGTTTCCCTCCCCTTCCCCCAGTTGTTGCTTTTACCTAGTTTGAATTCAGAGTGTTGACTGGGTTTATATCTACTTTTCTAAATTGAGCAAAACTATAATAAAACCACCATTTGGGGAGGTTTTTTTTTTTTTAAATAAAAAGCCAGTCTTGCATCATGTAGGAAGGGCCTCTAGTGTGGAAGACTTGGTGACCCAGGCCTTACGGTACGGATTTTTAGCCTTCGAAGGTTCAAAAGTAGAAAATGAGGATCTGTTCAGTGGCTAGCACAGCTCCTTAAGTAGGAATTTTAGTTCTAGACACTGTCAAGAAAGCCTCAAAACCAGAAAAACAGGCTGCTTTGGATTGGAAAGGAGGTGTTACAGCTAAGAAGCTGCCCATAACCCCCATCTTTGGAATTTGGTGAGACTAAAATCGTCCTGGAAGCAACAAGAATAATGGTTGCAGTAATTGTTTCCAGGCTTAGGACCCCTGCATCTTGTTTTTTAAGTTGACCTGTAAGTTGACCCGATGAACTAGTAATTGCAGAAATAAACTGAGTGTTTGCCAGCAGGAGTCACTCTAGGCCTCCTAATAAAAAGTTAGTAAATTAAACTATATCCTTGAAACTCTCAAGAGGCTGAGGTTATAGATGCTGTGATATGATGGCTTTAGGGAAATGCTGGTACTTTTTTGTTAAATGTAATGGCTTTCTCAGGTTTCCCCCTGCAAGGCCTTCCCCTTTTGTTCTGTCTTCTAAAATTGGCCCCTAATAGTGTGCATGTATGAACAGGGTCTCCATATGCAGCCCAGCTGGCCTCATGATCCTCCTGCCTCAGCCTCAAGACAGCTGGGATTATAGGCATGCCCGAACACACTGGCTTCCTTAATGTGTTTGTTAAATGTAATGTATATGAGTGGAAGGATATCAGTATCTTAGTATTCTGGATATTAGCCCATTTTGGCTTCCTTAGAATGAACTGATTATATCTACATCATTTTTTTTTAATGAATAGACTCACGGTGTTTCTACTGATGGGTGTCCAATCCTGATCCTGCAGCAGAAATCTCTAGAGTGAGCAGGAGTTAGTGTGAAATGAGATGTTAGCCGTGCTTTTCTGAAAAGAATGGGTCTAGTGTGATGACAAACTGAAATATTTCAGCACTAGCCATGAAATATAATAGTTTCCCAAGCACACACAAACTGAACAAGTTAATTGTTCATTGATGTTTGATACAGGGATTGAAACATTGGATTAAAACCAATTAAATGTTCCTAGAAGCAACAGAAAAAAGTTTCCTGATTTATGAATAGGACCATTCAAATGGCGCAGACACAATCCATGTCAAGTAATGAGGTGTTTTGTTTTTTAGGCAAAGCAGAACACAAAACAGGCATGGAGCGTTCTTTTTTAAAACCTTTGAAAACAAAAAAAGTCTCCTTTGGATAGAAGATCAGTAAAGCCGGGTGCATCAGCGGGGGGGGGGGGGGGGGGCGGCCCCGCGGGGAAGGCGGTCCCCTCCCCCAGGTGAGCCGCCCGCCGCTGCGTCCGCGCTTCCACCGGGCCGCATTCCTGAACTTGGGTCAACATCCTCGGCCACCGCGGGAAGCGCGCTCGGCCCCTGCTTAGCAACGCGAGCCGCCCTCCGCCGGGTCCGCGGGTCTGGACGTGGTGTCGGCGGCGCACATTTCTTTATTCCGAGGTCGCCCCGCGTTAGGAAACTGGCGCCCCCTTCTCCCCGAGTGACCCCGCGGCCGCCAGGTCCTCGCCGCGGCGCCCCGCACGCCGGGAACGAGGGTTTCGGTGAAACCTCCGCCCGGC
>NW_012267274.1:5682686-5683173 GCF_000151885.1 Dipodomys ordii
CGCACAGTAAGCGACCCGGGGCCCCGCCGAGGTCTCCGCGAGGGCGCCGGGCGCCAGCTGCGGGGAGCCGGGCTCGCCTCCCACCCCGATCGCTGGTTCCCCCCTTCTTCCCCTCCTCGTTTCGCGTTCGCGTGGGGTCGGGTGCTTTCGGCCGGCCGGAGTCGCCCGAAGCCGGCGTGAGACTTGTCAGTGCGCGCCGGGGCGGGGGACCCTCCCGTCCTCCGCTGCGGGGAGTCTGCCCCCAGCCCCCCCCCCCCGGGCCAGGCCGGCCGGAGACCGCTGCGTCCCGGAGTCCCCGCGCAGCGTCCCAACTTGAGCTGTTCGTGGCAGCGGCCGAGGCGCCGAGCCCCGGGAGCCGGCCGGCCCCGCGAGCACCTAAGTTCCGCACCGTTTGCAGACAACTCTTTTGTTCGAGGAAGTTTGAACCCACTACCCCCGGGATGCGGGCGCGCCGCGGCGACCCCCACGGGCGCGGGAGGGGGTGAGG
>NW_012267274.1:5683578-5722518 GCF_000151885.1 Dipodomys ordii
CTCTTCCTCTCTCGGACTTGGGAAACAATGCTCGAGGTGCGGGTGGGCGCCGGAGCCGCGGCGCGCGGCGCGGGCTGGCACGCCGGGGCCTCTCGCCACCCGACCCCCGGTGCCAGACGCCCTCCCTCTGACCGCCGGGGTTCATTAACACGTACTGTACTTAGTACCGCGGCGAACAAAGAAAGGCTCTTCGCAGCCTTTGATGAATGGGATTCTGCCTCCTATAGGCCACACTCCGAGTCTTCGCACGGTGCAATCCGGACTCGGAGGTGTTGGGCCAAGGGGCCCCCCGTGGCCGGTGGCATTCGGGTCCCGGCTCCTACGCTCGCCCTTGCACGGGCTGGTTGCAAAGGGAGCCAGGCTGACGGTTGGTTCCACGGGAACGAATGTTTGTTGAGTTGTTGGATGGTGGAGGGGGGAAAGGGACTGTTTTCTGTTGACTATGCTACGCGAGTTGGAATGGCATTGTTTATTGGCCCGGGAAGCCAGGCGAAGCGTCTTGTGCCGCTTCAACATATTAGCAGACTTCCAAATGACATGCGAGCATATGCGCTCCCAGCAGCCCCCACCGGCTGCAGGGGGGATCCTTCCTCGCTCCAGATCCTGGGCGCCAGATTTAGAAGAGGCCACCTGGTTTGAGGGCTTGGGAGAGGACTGGAAGCAGCCCACCCATGAAACTTACCCTGCCTGCCCTGGGGCCAGGTTTTAGTTTCATTTTAATTGATCCACTTAGACAGAAATTGATCTCAGTTACGGTTTGGGGACTAAATTGCAGGTCTGGAGGTTTCTCTTTTCCTCTTTAGCTGTGGACTGGATAGGTAGAAAGGGCTCCCGGCTATGGGTGATAGGATCCTGTTATTGGGAGAAGGATGGGTCCGGCGTTCTGGATGGGTGGCTGTGCCTGCCTGGGCTGGCACAGGCTCTGTGGACTGTCACCTGTGCTGGGGCATCGTGAGGGAATGGTGGGTCTTGCTCTCAGGTTCCTGTTGCAGGCTAGACCATGTAGGGGAACACCTGTGTTTTTCTCTCAACTATTCATTCAGAGAGCAAGGTAATTTTAAGATCAGGTCAAACAATTTTTGCCCCACGACTTCCTGTCTCCCCCACACACTCCAAGGTGTGTGATTTCGATGTGTGACCGTTTTAACATCAGGATGAGGTATTACATAAAAGCTTGTAGAAGTGGACCAACACGTTCCAGCCCTGGCAGATGTAGTAGGACCTTTCACTGTTTTGATTAATCATGTTTCGAATCACTATCCTTTCTGTGTTCACACTAGGGTAGCTGGCTCATTGTATCATTTTAGAAGTTTTGAAACTCCATTGGAAGAGTTCTAAGATTTTTGTTGTCTTCATGGTGACTGCACTTAACTGTTGGTGTACAGGGAATCCTGGTGTTATTTCCTGGGCTCTTGGTCTTTCTCTTGGCTACCCCAACTATCCTCTGGACTTCCCCTCTCCATCGTGCTGTGGAAGCCTAGTAGGCTGGAAGTCCTTTAAGTGGGTCTGGTGAGCAGGCACCTGACCCATGAAGGAAGCACAGGAAAGGCCAGCCTGCTCTCCTCCCCTTCAGGCGGCTGGAGAGGAGTGAACTTTGCCTAAATACGGGAGCTGGCAGCAGGGAGCGCTGCAGAGCTCTTAAAAAAAAAAAAAGCATGTTCTTGTCACCTCCCCCCTCCCCCCACTTCATCTCCTTGCACACTGCCCGGTGGGCTCACCTTCCCATTGTTCAGGTGAAGTTTTATCCTGGCATTGACTTTCTGGAGTTAAATCAAACACTGAATGGAAACTTTCTTGTTCTTTCCAGTAGGAAAAAAAAAAGACTGAAATAAGCAAATACTCAGGTCAGCACAGCCCCCATCATTACCACCAGCATGCCCACCTTGTGATGTGTAATAAACCTGCAGGCATAATTTGTTATGGAATATGCCGATAATACAAGCTTCAGTTTTAGATGGAAACCAGATGTAGAGGGACTTTCTAATTGATCCAGCAACTTGGGGGGTGCAGGGTGGGGGGAGGGAGAACTTTAATAGATGAGCAAACCTCAAAGGTGGTTTGCTTTGGTTTTAAGTTATGAGGAGAACCCCAGTCTCCACTGTTCCTGAGCTTTTGGCCTCTCAGCTTCTGCTTTGCCGCAGCTGTCCTTTCTGTCAGACTCCTCCTCTCTTGAAAGAACAGGTTTGTTGCCAGTGTAGAGCACATGGCTGGGTCCGGCTGGGCTCAGTGCAGCTTGGCTCTGTGGGCTCACTCCTCCTCGCTTTGTCCAGCTGCTGCCCTGGCCTCCACCCCAAGGCAGGGCCTGGTGGAGAAGAGCTGCTTACAGTTGCTTAATAAATACACTTTTTCAAAAACCATTGATTCCCCTCCTCTGATTCATTTCTATTGCTTTCCTGCTTCCCTCGTGACATCGAGAAGCTTCTTTCTCTACCACAGTGACACCATTGTCGCTTTCCAGGTTGTGGACAGCACTAGAATGGCGCACCCTTTAACAGCAGTTAAGTTGCGTGCTGGGATGTTGGGATATGAGCTTTGGAAACAAACCTAGAGGCTTAGATATGCTGCTGTGCTCTGAGACTTGCTTAGAAAATTTCTGTTGGTTAATGACCATACTACTGAAAAGTATGTTCAAAGGCAGTTTACCATTTCCTAGGGTTCTTCTGATGGTAAAGTTAATTTTCCCTGCATAACAACATTGTTTTAAGGTAACTTCTTTGATGCTTAATCCAGATCTCTTGTGTATCTGGTTTTGGGGTCAGGGTTTGGGCTTTGTGCGGTTTGGGTTGTGGTTTTGGTGATGTCTGTCTTCACTTTAAGGAACCTGGGTCATCAGGGGCCTGGAGTCTTGTCTAAGAGAGTTCTCTGAAGTTCTAAGCCATGGTTGCTGTGGTGGCTTGGGATGTGAGGGTTCTTTGGGGTGGGGGTGGGGGTGGGGCTTGGCTGCCTGGTTGGAGGGGGGTAAGGGGGTGTGGCTGAGAGCTGAGGGCAAGAATATGTTATGGGCTTCCCCCCCCCCCCCACTCCAGAAGGGAATGGAGATGCTTGAGCTTTTCTGAAAAATTGATATGTCCTTGGCTTTTTTGGGGGAGGGGTGTTGGTAAATGCAGGTTGACTAAGAGGGGAAATACTGATGGGTGGATCTGAAAGCAGCCTCCGAATGAGAAAATAAAAACACGTTTGAAGGGCTCTGGAAGATTTTGCATTTCAAAGGGTCTACCGCGTAGACTTTCACATCACGTCAGGGGTTACAGAGAAGTGTGACAGGCACCCCGCTTCTTTAACCCTTCTCCCTCTGCCTGCCAACCCTTCTCCCTCTGCCTGCCGGGGCGCTGCTGGGGAAGCCTGTCTGTCTGCCTTTTGCATGGGGGATGGGGGCGGTTTGTCCAGAGCCTCCGGGAGGGAACATGGAAACCAGAATACCTCAGAGGCATCTTCTAGCCTCGGGAGGAAAGGACTTTTTCCACGGTACCCTCTCAGGAGGGCAAAAGCAAATCAATTCAGTAAACAGCCCATTTGACCCCAGAAGGCAGCCAGTGGCAGGCTAACTCCTGACTCCTCCGCTTGTACACAAAGAAACACACTGTGTCCGCCCCCCTTCCCCCCACTGGTGTGGTGTGGTTCCCAAGGGTGCAGCCCCGTGTGTGCAGGCTGTTCCAAACTGCCTAGCAGCACCCCGGCTTTGCATGCACTCGAATTCTCCACGCTAGCTGAAGTAACAGTGGGAGACGCTGAGACTCCGAGAGGCCAGGTATCTGGTCCAAGGTTGCACAGCTGGAAGGCAGAGGGGAGAGTAGCACTTTCTGGGGCTGTCTGGCCCTAGAGCCTGCCTGCCTTCCATACACTAGCCTCTTGATCTGTTCGAGTGTGGGAAGATAGAGGCACTAGGTTCTGTTTTATCTCAAAGCATAAATTTTGTTTAGTCTTGTTAACACTGCAGGGAAACTTAGAAATTTTTAACGGCCTTTTCTCCCTGCCTCTCCCTTTCCTGTGGGTTTTTTTTTTTTTTTTTTTGAGTGATTCAATTCTGCGTCTTCTGCAGGACCAAATGGAGTCTCTTAACTGAGGAGACTGAGATGTTTTGCTTCATCCTTACAAAAGACAGATTCACAAGAAAATATAATTATTCCCAATGACCTTCTGGGGAGAAACAGGAAGTAAACCTGGCAGCTTGCTAGAAGCATTCCCATTTATTCAGATTCTATTTTTTATTCACGAGATTGTTGAGAGGGTTCCCAGCATTGTGTGTGTGTGTGTGTGTGTGTGTGTGTGTGTGTGTGTGTACATTTGTAATCTTGTTGTCTGAAAGTAAATTATGTTGGGTGCTTGCCCCCTCAGGTTTGTGCAATATCACATTCTGTTTACATGCTCAGAGTGATCAAATAGCTAAACACAATTGTACAGCTTTTAGTGGGGGAAAACTTGGTGCCCCTCAGCCAGGGCTGGGCAGAGGCCCTATATTCTGTCTCAGAAAGGTAGTAGTTTGCAGGGTTTTCCTGTAACGGGATCCAGGCGGCCCATCGAGGCCTGCCTGCCCCTCTCTTCTTTCCTTTCTATCCCTAAAGAGTTTCTGGGGGAGAACTGTCTTTCTGGAAGATAGATAAGTGGATCTTAATCCTGGCTACACGTTAACATTACCTGGAGAGGTTTAACAGTAATTCTGTCACCCAGGGTTATCTAAGACCATTATTACATCACAAGCTCAGAACAGGGAGGGCCAGCACTGGTACTTTCAATGTTCCTGAGTTGATTCTTTTATCCATACAGGACTGAGGGCTGAGGGCCGAACAGCCCCCACAGTACCTCGCTTTCCTTGGCAGGGGATTAGGGCCTTTCTATGTTGGAGTGGAATTTTCCATTGTTGCCATCTTGACTGAAGGAGGACCTGAAAGGTACCCGGTCCTGGGCGGGATGCCTGCTGTGACGTCATCTAGACCGTCCTGTGTTTTTCTGCTGGGCCAGAGCATGGGCACCCGCACTGCCGTCTGCTCAGCATGGCCTTGAGCCACATTCTCTGCCATTGGAGAGAGCAGGTGCTGCCCAGGCTGTGTTTTTAGGGGCATGGGGGGTACTCATGCAGGTACCTCCTCTGCACCAGCTTGTCTGTTCCCTTCTCCCCATGGCTCTCCTGGTGAGAGGAAGGGGAGGAGGAAGGTGCGGTTTGGGTTCAGGACCCATCTTGGTGAGTCTTACCACATGACCAGACTTTTTCATTGGGGTTTACAAATGAGCATCAAACTCTGGCCACCTGGCTGAACTCGCCGCTCAGAACCGTCCTCCCACAAACATGCTTGAGATTACATTTCACAGAGTTGGCCAGGGCCCTGCTGATATTAAAGCCCCAGAGCAGAGATCTGACTCCCAAGGGATGATAGGACTCAACCAAGGCTACGTGCCAGTGCTCAGAGGGGTGGCCTGAATCTCCTGAGTTCCTGCATACCGCATTCTCTACTTGGTCCTGGTTCTGTCTGCAGGTCAGTCTGCTCCCCTAGCAGGGGAACTGATTCATCTTTGTAGTCTTTTAGCTGAGGGACACGCGCTCAGTCATTCTTGACCTTCCTGCCCTGCCCTGCCCCTCCCCCTCCCCTCCCCTCCCCTCTCCTCCCCTCCTCTCCTCTCCTCTGCCTGTCAGTCTTTTTGTAGTGCTGGGATTTGAACAAAAACCCTTGTGCTTGCCCTGGGTCTTTTTTGCCCTGGTTCTGCCCTGTACTGTAATTCTGCATGATGAAAAGGATGTGCCACTACACTCAGTTTTTGTGTTTAGGTGGGGGTCTCTAACTTTTTGCCTGGATTGGCCTCAAGCCATATAGACCTATTTTGTTGCTGAAGGCATTGTTACTCCGAGGAATCAACTGTCCTACCTAGGGAGAGTGTTGTTGGTACTTGACCTTGCCCCATATCCTTCCCACCATACTCTGCCCAAAGGCCGCAGGCTTTCTGCTGCAAGTGATAAATGCCATCCCATGGTTGCTGTCTGATGACAGCTGCCTGGGGGCCATGCTGCCACCTCCAGAGGGGCTTGGGTAGCCATGTGGCAGGACTGCTGGGTAGGACTTTGATCTCCTTGAGTCCTGGAGCCCTGCACGAAAGAGGGGGCTAGTGTGGGTTCTCGGTGCTGCATTTTCCCTGTCCAACTCCCCGCATAGAGGCCACCCTCATAGGCTGCCCCTTGACCGAAGCATTAGGTGCTCTGCCTGACAAAGCCCAGCCCCAGAGGCCTGGCTGCGGCTGGAATTCCCCTTGCTCTGGGATTCAAGTTGGCCAGGGGCCTGGGAGTGGAGGGTGTCTCATCTACTGCCCTGGAGCAGTTTCTCTGCATGTTTGGAGGTGGAAAGATGATGTCCTCTGCAGCCAGCTACCTCTGTGCCCAGGCGGGGAGAAGGGGCCTGTCTCCCGGGAAGTAGAGGCAGCAGATTCTGTGGTTTGAAGTCTAGAGAGGGCAGAATGCTGTGGCACCTGGGGCTGGGTCCTGGGAATCACCCTCCCGCAAGATCTGTCTTGTGGTCTGGTGATGACTGGGGTGGAGGAGGGATCACACTGCCTACTTGTACCTTGCTGGGCTGTTTCCAGTGTCCTTCCTTAGGACAATCAGGTGAGAGAGCCTGTGTAATAAGCCTCCCCCTCCCAAGACAAGGTACCATGTGTGTGTGGGGGAATATGAGAAAATAGATGCCCAGCAGGCAGAGGTTTTTGCCATGAAGTCCAGGGCAGGCTGCATGCTAGCAGCCTTCTCACAAGTGCCTGGAGAACTGATTGTGTCATGGAAGAATTTGGACTGGAAGAGGGGGTAAAACCCAGGTCTGGATCATTTCTAGTAAAGACTGCACTTGCCCAAGCATGAGAATCTCTGGGTTCAAATCCCAGGCCTTTTGTTTGTTTACCTGGTATCTTTGAGCAAGCAGCTGTCCTCATCTTGCTCATCTGGAACCTGACCAAGCTGATAACACTCAACCCATGTGTCCAGGGCTCTGGGTGACCCAGGGTGGGGCCATTTAGAGCCCAGTGGACATGAGTGGCATGCTGTCAATAGGTGAAAGACACGGGATAGAGCAGAGGGAACTTACACTTGGGCTGAGCTCAGCTGGATGGGTCAGAAGGGAAAGGCAGGCTCTGCACACTCAGCATTCCCTTTCTTAGCGGGTCTCCATTTTCTCAGGAGGAAGGGGTGACGGTACGTGTGAGAATTTAGTTTGCCGCCTATCCTTTCACAATAGTTAAGACTGATGAAATCTCTTAAGCTTTCTCCTCAGGAAACAAAATCTCTGTTTACCAAAAGAGATTTAGTCTGGTTCGTAGAAAATTAAATACATGTATAGGTTAAGATGTGGTCTCAGAATCTGGCTCTGCCCTGCCCAACAGCGTTAGTGAATGAATTCTCTGGAAACCTCATGTGGACTGAGGCTGAGGGGTTGGTCCATTTTCTACCTGATAGACTTTCTTCAGTCTTCCTAGTTGATGGCTTTCATTCGCCCTTTCTCAAGTGGGGTGTGTGTGTGGGGGGGGGCTCTGACAACTGCCAGTGGTCAGCGTCCGCTTAGTGCCGGTGGAGCAGTTACAGCTGGAACAATCCCCCAGTTCCAACTAGGGTGTGATTCTAGACACTTCCAGTCCCCCCACCCCCACCCCTGTGTGACCATAGTTTATCTAAAGAGCAAGGAACCCTTGACCTAACGACTGGGGGAGGGACTTCCCCATGCTCCATGGGCCCATCTGTTCACGACCGTCCATCCTGACACCTCTGCCCCCTGTGTCTTGTGAGTGTTATACCATGAGCCCCCAGCTCACCATCCCATGGGACAGACAGAGTGGACAGACTTGACAGGTGCGGTTTCCTTCTGGGCCATGGGGCGCTGGGGTGCAGACCCCTTGGCATGGAAAGATCCACTGTCATTTGTTGGATTCATTTTTTGGCAGGCGGCAGCCCACTAGAGGACCTTTGTCCACTCTTCAAGGACCCCAAGGTGGTTGTGCTTGGCTAGTCTTGACACAGACCCTGGTGAAGCTGTGTGACTGAGGGCTGATTCGAGAGGCAGCAGAGGCACTTGGCCTACCTGTGGTCTCCAGTGCATGCCTGGAACTCATTGGTCAAGCCAGGTGTCTCTTCTGACCCTCATCAGGTGCATCACTGCTTCTGTGGAGGGCAGAGAACATGTCTTCCATGGTGGAAGTCTCCAGGCCCAGGTCATGTCATCAGTGTCTAGTACATATCTACTATGTGTCAGTCCATTAGGCCCTGAGAACTCACACATGAGTAAACTGAATCCCTGTTTTACAGGACTCAGGCTTGCATTATGACTCATCACACCGTAGTTTTTACGAAGGTATTACGAAGTACTGGACACAGAGCAGTAAATGTAGTAGAGACACTGGCATAAAGTCTAGGAAAGTATATAAGATGAAAAGCGGAAGGCAGGAAGGCTTTCTGGAGGAGTTGACATTTGACCTGAGTCTTAAGATTGAGGGAGTGAGCAGAAATGGAGAGCAGTGTATTCAAAAACACAGGAGGTATTCAGCCCCTCTGGCTACTTATGAGAGGAGTATAGATAGGAGAGATAAACTGATCAAGGTCAGGGGGCCAGTCCAGCACAGGGTGGAGGAGTCAGGACTTTACCCTGAAGGGCCGGGAAGGAAAGTAGTGGACCTGTGCAGTGGTGTGCTGATGCCAGCGGGACTGAAGGCCTGGCATTAGGGAGTGGCAGTGCAGAGCAGGTAGGTGCAGACAAGTTGGAGGCCACTGTGTGATCTGGGAGAGGTATGAGATATGCCAGCAGCATGGCCAGAGTGACGGGGTCCTGTATGTTTCAGTCAGTTATAGTTTGGTGGGGCACCTGGGCTTTCCAGGCACTTTGCGCATCTGCGCCTGCGCTGGGGTTAAGGAAGTCAACACACACACAGCATTTGGGCCTGGCATGAGTTGAAGCAGTCTGATTCATTGTCAGATTACTTTTTTTTCCCCTCTTGTAAGTGGGGGAAAACCCACATCTAACCATGTTGGTGTGATTGGAAAGGGCCTTGGGCGCCCCTTGGGCTCTGTTGCAGCGTGTTCTTGAACGTGGGGGCGTTGCTGACACAGGCACTGGGTCACCTGACTGCTGGCGGCCAGCACCCAGGATCCTTGCCGCCCTCAGATGCCAGTTCAGATTCCAGGCCCAGTTAACTGTGTGGCATGTGACTCGAGCCGGGAGGAGAAGGAAGGAAAGTATGGACCTGAGAGGAGGCAGGCCTGCAGCCAGCAGCCTCTCTTGGCTTTCTGGGGTGTCTTTCCAAGCCCGTAGCTTTTGCTCATCAGCATTGACTTCCAAGGAGGGAAATACGTAAGTAAACTGCAAATGGTCTCAAGTTGGGTGTAATGAGTCTGCAGAGCTCCCCAGGACGCTAGAATGCCTTTACCTAGCAGAAAGAAAAGGAAAAGACAGATTGGGCCTGGCTGAGCTGGAACTGGCCAAAAGGTGAGCTACAACCTGTAGTGAAAGGGCGACATGGCCAGAAATAGGAGCTGAGACTGTGGGTCAGACGCCCAGGCTGCCGAGTGTGTGGTAGGCCACAGATGAATGGGTTGTAACTTGCCTTGGGTGGGGGTGTGGGGGGGAACACACACACTTCAGAAAAGTTTTTCTTTTATTTTAAATAACATGTGTGAGGTTTGGGCATGTCCTTGTGGGTTGCAGAAAAGACTTCAGGAAATCACTGGTATGTGACATGATCCGGGGACAGCAAAGCCCCCTTCCTTCTGCATAAAGCATAGCCGGCAGGTGCCTGTTCTCTTCCCTTCCTGCTCAGCCCTGACTTGGTGTACAGAGGCTGGCCTGGCCCTTCCCCTGCACTTGGGAGCTGATCCTGTCCAGTTACCAGGGTGGGGTCTGGGGAAGTCCAGCTCAGCAGGCAGTGAGTGACATGGCCAGGCTTCAGGGGCGTGTGGAGACAGAGGGCCTAGCACTCAGCCTCAGTTTGGGGCCAGGAAGAGAGCTGGAGTGCAGGTATTGCTCCCTGGGAGACTGTGGCCTGTCTCCTATTTGGCTTTTCAGGTTTTGGCCTAGCCCCCTTGCTGTGACGTGAGGAGCCCCCTTGCTGTGAGGAGAAGAGGGCAGTGTCCTTTTCTCGGGTCTGACCTTGGCAGACCTGACTGAGCAGAGGCAAGAGGAAACCTGGGTTTTTTTCTGCCTGCCTGGGAGCTGGGGCTCAGTGCTGAGCAGAGTAAGGGGTAAGCCCTCCGTTCAGGGTGGAGCTGGCTGCTCATGTGGAATAGAAACCCACAAAAGTGTCTGTCTGTGGCCCCAGCACCAAAAGACGGAGGCAGTGGTTTCCAGCTTGGAGGTAATTCAAGTTAAGTGAATCCAGACAGTTCTGGAGGGTGCCATCCTGTATGAGGGTTGTCCCCTTGGGGAGGGTTCTCTGGCTGCTGGTGACATGGAATCCAGACAAGAACTTGGGAATGTGGTATCCTACAGACCTTAAGAAGTTGTTGGCCAGTGTTTGTATTTTTTTTTTTTTTTTTTTTGCCAGTGCTGGGGCTTGAACTCAAGGCCTGGGCATTGTCCCTGAGCTGCTTTTGCTCAAGGCTAGCACTTGACCACTTGAGCCACAGCACCACGTCCAGCTTTTTCTGTTTATGTGGTACTGAGGAATTGAACCCAGGGCCTCATGCATGCTAGGCAAGCACTCTACCACTTAAGCTACATTCCCAGCCCTGTCTACCTAATCTTTCTTTTTGTTGTTGTTGTTGGTCATGGGGCTTGAACTTTGGGCTTGGGCATTGTCCCTGAGCTCTTCGGCTCAAGGCAAGTGCTCTACCACTTGAGTCACAGTGTCACTTCTGGTTTTCTGGTAGTTAGTTGGAGATAAGAGTCTCATGGACTTTCCTTACCCAGGCTGGCTTTGAACCATGATCCTCAAAACTCAGACTCTTTAGTAGCTAGGATTACAGGTGTGAGCCACTGGTGCCCAGCTGACCTAATGTTTCTTTCTTTCTTTTTTTTTTTTAGATTTTCTTTTGGGTCCATTCATGGGGCCTGAACTCTCGGCCTGGGTGCTGTCCCTCAGCTCTTCAGCTCAAGGCTAGCGCTCTACCACTTGAGCCACAGCGCCACGCCCGGCTTTTTCTTTTTGCTTATGTGGTGCTGAGGAATCGAACCTAGGGCCTTAAGCATACAAGGCAAGCTCTCTACCACTGAGCCACCTTCCCAGCCCCCTAATGTTTCTTTCTTATTTTCTTTCTTTGTCTTTTTTTTTTGTTGTTGTTGGTCGTGGGGCCTGAACTCTGGGCCTGGGTGCTGTCCCTCAGCTCTTCAGCTCAAGGCTAGTGCTCTATCACTTGAGCCACAGAGCCACTTCAGCTTTTTCTGCTTGTGTGGTGCTGAGGAATCAAAGCCAGGGCCTCATGCATGGAAGAAAAGCACTCTACCACTGAGCCACCTTCCCAGCCCCTGACCTAATGTTTCTCAATGGCCTCTCCTCTCATCCTTCTTCCTACCCCTCCTCCCCTCATACTAGTACTCTACCACTTTGAGCCACAGCACCACTTCCGTTTTTCTGGTGGTTCATTAGAGATAAGTCATACAGACTTTCCTGCCCAGGCTGGCTTTGAACCGCGATCCTTAGATCTCAGCCTCATGTGTACGTAGGATTATGGGCATGAGCCACAGGGACCTGGCTTTAATGACTTCTTTTACTGAAGGAATCCTTTATGCTACAGGGCAGCACAAGTGAGTACAGACAGTTGGGCACAGTTGGGTAGGGCTGCTGTGGAAAAAGCTGAGAAGAGGAGAGAGCAGGGCATGGAAACAGGGACGTGGAGCTCTAGGCCTGCTTCCTCTAGTTCTGCCTCTGTTTGCACTTGATTGCCCCTTCACTTCTCCGAGCTGAGTTCTTCTCAGCTATACACTGGGAATAATAGTGTCTGCTTTATAGCAGAGGAGCAGCACATAGGACAGTACAAATCATTCCACACTCATTGATTCCACAAAGGCTTTTCTTTTTGCAGTACTGGAAATTGAACCCAGGACTCTTGTACTTGCTAAGCAAGCGCTCCACCCCAGTGCTCACATATACTTTTTGACTGCTCACTGTATGCTTGGTACTGCACTAAGTGTGTTACATACAGTCTTGTCATTTCATTCTTACAGCCGTACTATGAAGCGAATAGTACTGCTGCTCCTTTTTTGTGTGTATATGGTGGTAGGACTGGAAATCAGGGCCTTGTACATGTCTAGCCACAACTCTGCCGAGACTCTGCTCTGCCAGCCCTTATTAAGGTTTTAGTAAGCAAGGTCACCGAGCAGGGGGGCTGGTCTGTATTCTGTCAGGCATTGCCAAACTACAGCCTGAGGACCAAATCTGGACCACAATTTGCTTTTATAAATTAATGTTGGAACACACAGCATCTCTGGCTGCCTTACTGCTGTACCAGCAGATACCTCATAGATGGTATTTACTACCTGGAAAAAAATGTCCTGACCCTTCCTCTAGGAGGTAACTGCGCTCTAGACTGTGCTGTTCAGTATGGTCAACTGGAGCGGTTTATGTTTAAACTAGTAAGTTCAGAGGAAAGTAGAAATTCATTTCTCCAGGTCTGGGAATGTGGCTTAGTGTAGAGTGCTTGCCCAGCATGCATGAAGCCCTGGGTTCCATTCCTCAGTACCACATACACAGAAAAAGCCAGAAGTGGTGCTGTGGCTCAAGTGGTGGAGTGCTAGCTTGAGCAAAAGAAGCTCAGGGGCAGTGCCTAGGCCCTGAGTTTAAGCCCCAGGACTGGCATAAAAGAGAAAAAGAAAAAAGATATTCAGTTGTCCAGGGGCCCAGCTTCCTCTGTGGCACAGGTGGGACAGTGCAGAGACAGACCTTGTCTTCATGGAAGCGTGTGCCACTGGGCCATTGTCTCCCAGTGTGCCGGGAATCCAAAGGCGAGAGACACAAAAGTAAGGAGGAGGCCTGAATGCAGAAGGTCCCCAGAGCTTCCCAGCCTAATGACACAGAATTGGGAACTATACATTGCCTCTGAGGTGACAGAAACTTTATCTGTCAGGACCCAGGGAACCTGAGTCCCCTCCCCTCATCCTCTCTGTGACCCACTAACAAGCCTCAGTCCTGCTGCCTGTGACCCTTGCTCCTCCCTCATAGCTCCGAGCTTCCTGTCCTCTGCACCTCTGCCACACCAGCCCCCAACGTGTTAAATGCTATGCCTTGCAGAAGTCTACAGAAATTCTTTTTCCTATGTCCCCTGTTCAGGTTGGGCTCGCTGGTGGGCCATCTGGACCCGATGGGTCCTATCACGTTCCTGCTGTGCTGGGACAGGGAGATTTTGGATCTGTCTCCGTGGCCATGTTTTCTGTGGGCAGCAGACGAGAAACCAACTGCTCTATGCCTTCAAAGGTGTGGCTCCTGAGTCCTGTAAGGAAGGAGTTCCAGGCACCTCAGCTGGCTGATGGCACCTGTCTTCCTCATTAAGCTGCTGTTAGCAGCATACACCAGTGCTGGGAGGACCTGGGAGCAGGGCTGAATGGTGGCTGTTGTCTTAGGTGGCCCCAAATGTGCCCCACTAGGAACCTGGGAAGCTGTGGAGTGAGAGTCATTTTGAGGAAGTGTAAAAGCAAATATGGAGAGCATGCATTCCAGTCACTGGAGCCAGTGCTACCTGCACACCTGTGCATGCCAATGGACTGAGTGTGGGCAGAGCTGCTGGCTGCTTGCTATGGGGTGGGTTGTGGTCCGGTCTGGCTGCCAGGGTGGCTCAGAGTTAGGCTGTGTTGTTAGGAGGCCACTATGCATGAATTAACCCCTCCAAGAAGATGGCCAGTCCCTTTATAGGAGGATGAAACATTTATAAAATGCAAGAATAGATGCTGGGAGGACTTTGCAGGACCTTAGGTCATAGTGAAAACAGGCACCAGCCAGATAGGCCTGGTGAAGGCAGTCCTACCAGTTTGGTGGAAGAAGTGCCCGGTCAGGAGGAAGGAGGAAATTGGAGTTAGAGGACAGTACATGGGACCGTTTGGTCTTTGTGCTTTAGGAGAGGAAATGGTACTGGTGGTCCCTCGGGAGTGTTGTCCCGCTTGCATCCTTTTGCAGTGGAGGGTGAGGTGGTGGCAGTTCAGGCTGTTCCTGGAATACTCACTGCTATCTCAGTTCTCAGAGGCTCACTGTGCCCCCCTTCCCCCAACTAATAAGTATACAATGGAAATTATCTGACTTTTCACTTGGAGAGTTGCCATTTATTGAGCACTTACTAGTACCAACCAAACTTGGTATATATTTTCTCATCAAATTGCCTTACAACGGTTTTGGGGTCATTACCTTCGCATTTCAAGGAAGGAACTGCACTTGAGTTATGTCCCTGAGAGTGGGGGCCATGGTGGTCTGGGACCTGGTGTGGAACCAAAGCTCTCCTCTCCTATCAGCCATTCACCAAATGGCTTTTGGAAGAGAAATCCTTTGCTCTTCTGGCTGGCCTCCCCATCACATTTTTATTGTGGCCTGTGGGCAGAGAAGTAGGTTTCTCTCTGTGGGGGTGAATTTAAGAAAGCCAACTGCCTCGAACTTTCCCTTTGAGTGTGTTGTTATGGTACAAGAAGTCTTCATTTGTCTTGGGCTGTTTTGAAATAAAAGGCACGAAACTCCCCTCTTGTTTCTGTATCTTGCACGGAAGTCATCAAACCAGAATCCTCTGTTCTGTGCCGAAGTGGAAGGAGGGAGCAGCTGCTCTGCTCACCGAGACCAGGCCGGAGCCAGGCGCCGGGAGAGGGGTCAGGGAGCCAGGGCTGGCTGTCCAGCTACTTGTCTGCTGAGTTTAGTTGCATTCATTTGAAATATTTGGTGTGCAAACTCTTCTTTCCCCATCCCATCTTGTCGGAGGCGCCGGTGGAATCTCCCCTCCCCCCCATGTCATGTCACAATGTCACAGCTCAGGACGAATGTCTGCAGTCTGTTGGGGGACTAGTGTCCCTTAGGATGGAGAGCCTCCTATTTCTGCTTCAACATATGTGGAGCTTGAGCTCTCTATCACTTCTAGGCCTTGTTAACTCACAGTCAGGAGCTGTTCAGGTAGACAAACACGCCTGAGGACTGCCGAGACAAAGCAAGGCCTTGACTCTCAACCAAGATGAAAACTTGTGCTATTTGGGTGTTCTCAGAACTCTCAGTAGTTCACATTATGTAGACCAGAGTTTGTACACTGGTGGCTCTGGGGACCAGTTGTAGTCCCAGACATTATTTGTTTGGTCCAATGATGCTTTACCAATGGTTGGATTTCTTGACAAAGTTTAAGGGTTGGTATGAAGAAGTCTAGCTTTTGTTTGTTTGTTTTAACAAAACAGACTCTTTTTTTTTTTTTTTTGGTGCCATATACTCAGGTGCCAGGACTAGAAATCAGGGCCTAAGCTTACTAAGCTGGTGCTCAAACACATGAGAAAGTTTCTAGCCCACCATTTTGTTGGGTAATTAGATGGGGTCTCACAGACCTGATTGGGCTGGCTTTGAATCATGATCCTCCAGGTCTTACTCTCTTGACAAGCTAAGATTATAGGCATGAGCCACCAGTGCCTGGCTAAGCTACACACAACACATACAACACATAATACACACACACACACACACACACACACCCGGGCGCCGGTGGCTCACGCCTGTAATCCTAGCTACTTCCTAGCTACTTAGGAAGCTAAGAGCTGAGGATTGCAGTCCAAAGCCAGCTTGGTCAGGAAAGTCTGTGAGACTCTATTTCCAATTAACCGCCAGAAAACCAGAAGTGGCTCAAATGGTAGAGCACTAGCCTTGAGCTGAAGAGCTTAGGGACAGCGCCTAGGCCCAGAGTTCAAGCCCCATGACTGACAAAAAAAAAAAAATAGAGTATGTGTTATATATACATATTTATAATATACATACACACATATATATATTTATTTATTTTTGTCAGTCATGGGGCTGGAACTCAGGGCCTGGGTGCTGTCACTGAGCTTTATTGCCCAAGGCTAGCACTCTACCACTTTGAACTGCAGTTCCACTTACAGTTTTTTAGTGGCTAATTGCAGATAAGAGTCTCAGGGATTTTCTTGCCCAGGCTGGCTTTGAACTGAGATCCTCAGATCTCAGCCTCCTGAGTAGCTAGGATTGTAGACATGAGTCACCAGTCCCCAGCTAAGCAAGATTTTTGAAATTCCGTGGTTTAATGTGGCCAAAGCTGTCCACCATGGGCTGGGCATGATCATGCCATTACAGCTTCTCATTTATATTCCCAATCTAAGCTCTCAGGACTGGTCAAGCTGTTCAGGGAACAGATTCAACATTTTCTTCTCTCTACTTAGTTTGGTAAAAGTGCTCAAAATAATAATCCTGCTAGTTCTTTTTTTTTGGCTTTGAACTATAATCCTGCTAGTTCTTGTACTCACAAGGAAACTCAGGCACGCGCTAGCTCAGAGAAGTCAAAGTGCTCCCTCAGTAACTAATGGAATGTTCAGACATATTCCTTAAGACTCCAGCCAGTCAGCCCAGCTCCTTTCTGGCCCCAGCTTTGTTCCAGGTTGGGCTGTGAGGCCAGGTGACTCCAGGGTTCTTTCTCTCTCTCTCCCCCAAAGTCACTCAGTGCTTTATCCATTTTAATCTTGGTCTGAAAGTCCCTCTCTCCATGAATTTTAACAGATGTTGCAGGATTCTCTTGTGAAAATAAAAGATAAAATCTTTAAAATTTTCTGGACAGTCTCACAGCCATGAATTGGTAAATAACTTTGCTGATGCTCAAGAACAATTGTTCAGGGTAAATTAAAGCACTTCTCTGAGTTTTTTTGTTGGTCATGGGGCTTGAACTCTGTGCCTGGGCACTATCCCTCAGCTCTTTAGCTGAAGGCTAGCACTCTACCACTTGAGCCACAGCATCACTTCCAGTTTTCTGAGTGGTTTATTAGAGATGAGCATCTCATGGAGTTTCCTGCCCGAGCTGGCTTTTAACTGCCATCCTCAGATCTTAGCCTCCTGAGTAGCTAGGATCACAGGTGTGAGCCACCAGGGCCTGCTCTTTTTTTTTTTTTTGTCAGTTGTGGGGCCTGAACTCTGGGCCTAGGCGCTGTCCCTCAGCTCTTCAGCTCAAGGCTAGCACTTTACTACTTAAGCCACAGTGCCACTTCTGGCTTTTTCTGCTTATGTGGTGCTGAGGAATTGAACCCAGGGCCTCATATATGCAAGGCAAGCACTCTATCACTGAGCCACCCAGCTCCACAGCTCTACTCCTTTGGTGGTTAATTGTAGATAGGAATCTCACAGACTTTCCTACCTGGGCTTGCTTTGAACCATCATCCTTAGATCTCAACCTTTCTGAGTAGCTAGGATTATAGGTGTGAGCCACTGTAGTTCCGGGCTAAGAATCACATTTTTTTCTCTTCAGATACTCGTAGATATTCTAGTAGTAAGTGCCACTTTAATTCATCATTTCTGCTTGTGTTTTCTTCTTCCTGAGGGAAATACTCTCTCTACAAGCTGTTTTATTCTTCCTCTATAAGCTGTGCGTGTGTGTGTGTGTGTGTGTGTTACTAGGATTTGAACTCAGGACTTTATGTCTTGCTTACACCACTCCTTGAGCTATACCTCCAGGAAAGGCCTTTTCTGTTCCTTTTTTTGGGGGGGAGGGACAGCCTCTGAACTTGTTGGCTTGGCTTGGCTGACACTGTGCCATTTGAGCTGCCTCCAATCCAGTGTGTGTGTGTGTGTGTGTGTGTGTGTGTGTGAGAGAGAGAGAGAGAGAGAGAGAGATAGAGAAGCAGAGAGAGAGTGTATGATGGGGCTTAAACTCAAGGCCTATGTGCAGTTCCTGAGCTTTTGTGCTCTGGGCTAGTGTTCTACTATTTTGAGCCACAGTGCCATTTCTGACTTTTTAGTAGTTAACTGGAGATATGGAGTCTCATGGACTTTCCTGCCCAGGGTAACTTCGAACTGTAATCCTTAGACCTCAGGCTCCTCAGAAATGGACCACAGACACCCAGCCTCAGTCAAGCCTTCTGGTGGTTAGTTTGAAGGTGGAATCTCACAGCTTTTCTGTCCAGGCTTTGAACCTTTTTTCCTTAGATCGCAACCTCCTGAGTAGTTAGGTTTTACAGGCATGAGCCGCCATAGCTCTGGCTGTTTTGAGGTAGAGTCTTGGTTTATTCCTAGGCATGCCTGAACATGGTCTTCCTTTGGAACTTCATGCTGTGCTTCCTGTCATATCTGGGATGACACAGGAGTAACACCACAACTGCCCTTTTTGCCTGGACTGGCTTGAACTGTGATCCTCCTAATCTTTGCCTCCCAAGTAGCTGGGATTACAGGAGTGAGCCACTGACACCTGGTCCTGCAAACATTTTTTTCTTCTGATTGTCACCTTTCTTATATCACATGGTAACCTTTGGACTTCTTAGTGTCATTCTAGATGTTTTACTGATTTTGAGCCATGTGGACCATGGGTCACATTGCCTGAGAGCCCTTTCTGCTTCTCATCCTGCACCTTCAAGATGGCCCAGCCTCTGATTCTGCTAGGCTGAGGCTCTGGAAAAGAGGCTTAGAGGCCCTGATGATGCCCCTGTTCATCTTGAGTGCACTTTGGAGACTGTTGGGAAACTCCTTAAGGAGGAGGATTAGGCCATTTTAGGCTCACCTCGGGCCTTGTCTAGAGGCCCCCATGGCTTTTGTGCTGGTTTCCTCTTTACATTGCTTTCCCACTTGCTAGGATCCTGGTTTTTGCAGTCTGAGGACCAGGTTGTTTAAAAAATTATTTTTTGTTTAATACTAAAATGAGAATACATTAGCCAGACGCCAGGGGCTCATGCCTATAATCCTAGCTACTCAGGAGGCTGAGATCCGAGGATCACGGTACAAAGCCAGCCCGGGCAGGAAAGTCCATGAGATTCCTATCTCCAATAAGCTACTAGAAAACCAGAAATGGTGCTGTAGAGCACTTGCCTAGAGCTGAAGAGTGCAGGGACAGCACCCAGGCCCAGAGTTCAAGCTCCATGACCAACAGAGAGAGAGAGAGAGAATACATTAGCTATATAAGGTATACTCAGAGCTTCTGACTCAGAAGTCCTAGGTGGGAACTGGAAGTCCTGGGTGCTGCCGTGGTCCGGTGACCACACTTTGGTCCCACATTGAAGAAGCAGATGATAAACATACGTTTTTGCCCATGAGGCATATGGCTGAGCCTGGCCTGTGGAGCGCTCGGCGCCCATTTTACAAGTTTGACCTTGTCTTTGATTGCCACACTGAGTAAGGTTCATTTAGAGCTTGGTGTCTTACTTTCTTGGAAGCTTGACCTAGGTGCCCAGAAATGTGTTGTCTTCTAGTCAGCCATTTTCATGAAAGCAGTTTGTCCTCAGACTCCCATTCTGCTAGTTGGAGATGTGTTATTTCCCACCTGCATCTAGTTCTTTCTCTCACCGCCACCACTGACCATTCCTGCCTCTCTCCTCTCCTGATCTGGTCCCCAGATGTCCTCAGGAGAGGTCAGAGTTTTTTGTTGTTGTTGTTTTTGTTTTTTTGGTCTGGTTGTGGGGCCTGGGGCCTGGAACTCTGGGCCTGGACGCTGTCCCTCAGCTCTTCAGCTCAAGGCTAGCGCTCTACCACTTGAGCCACAGCACCACTTCTGGTTTTTTTTTTTGCTTATGTGGTGCTGAGGAATCGAACCCAGGGCCTCATGCATGCAAGGCAAGTGCTCTACCACTGAGCCACCTTCCCAGCCCGAGAGGTCAAAGTTTTGAGCCTTGATTTCCCATGTAGATTTACTTCAGTTGTTGTCACCAAAGGAAAGCCAAGGCTGGGTCGAGCAGACAGAACTGTGACTACTCTGGGGTCCCCTTGCTTTCTGAGGTGATCCCCAGATCACTGTCAGCTCCAGGTGGGGTTCCCTTGGACTCCAGAGTATATACTATTACGTTGATACGTCCCCACGTATAGTAGGGCCCAGGATGCCAACTGCTCTGAATCAACTGCCTCATCCCTTCTCTTACCTAGCAACACGGGGGCCTGACCTAGCCTTCTGGAAGTGAAGGAGACCTTGTGATGGCTGGGGAAACTGAGGCCCAGAGCCAGGAAGTGCTGTACCTTGGGGTCTATGCTGGATCTCAGGTGGGGTAGAGGTGGTTAGCTACTTGCCACAAATGGTTCCCTCTCACTTTCGGTCATTAGTTTTCTGGAGTGAGTGTGAAATCACTGCTGGCCCGTGCCCTTGGCTTGACACGAACTAGCGGTCGCCATCTTTGCCTAGCTTTGTAGTTTCCTCTCAGTTTTGTTGTGTAAAGGGAGTGTTTCCCCTGCTCTTCACAACCAGGAGACATTGTCAGTCCTGGTTTGAGCTGGGTATCCCTGCTGTTGCTCTGACCCCTGCCTGTGGCACCAGTGCCCCCCTCCCCCTGCCACTAGTCCCGGCACACTGTGGCACACTGGCCTTTGTGTTTTCATAGCCGTGACAGCATGTGGGGCACACGTGCCCTGCACATGCCTCCACCACATGTTTGTAACTGTGCAGTCCGAGATGGTCACGACTTTCTCATAGTGGGCCCCGGGCGGCCACTCCCCTCCCCAAGGGACAGCACAATGACTGTATTGTCTGTCAGCATGCAGGGGCAGCTGCCTGGCTCAGGCCGGGGCTGTGCGAGCACTTGGAGGTAGACATAGCCACTCCGCAGCTTCGTTCCTGTCTTGTGCCATTTTAGGAAAGGGAGAGGTTTGGGGCATGTCAGGGCCCCCTGGGTGCCACCTGACTTGGTTCAGCCTGTGCCATTCATAGCTCAGCTCACTTATCTGGCCTCTTACAGGCCAGGCCTGGCAGCTACAGTGGGATTGGAGCAAGTGGTAGGCAGGTAGGAGGCCATCCTCTGTGGCAGACCCCTTTCTTCTGGGCCTGTGTGAAGTGCTGGTATTGGCCAGACTCTCTGTGTTTGGGCATCATGGGGTCTTTCCCCACTAGAACTAGGAGTGAGCCCTCAACTCTTAACTCCTCCACAGCCTCTAGCTTCCTTCTAGAATCCTCTGACCCCAGCTCTGGATGTTAATACTCATAGCATCTCTTCCAGGAAGTCCCAGTGCCTTGTGATACCGTGTCTGAACACTCAGTGTTAGTGTGAACATGACTCTTCCCTCCTTCCCTCCCTCCCTTGGTCCCTGGCACAGCCAGCCCAGTGAGGGTTGGGTTTGGGGCAGGAGGAAGTGAGGATGGAAGAAACACAGCAAGGAGTGTACAAGGAGCTACCTGTGAATTCAAGTGCACAAGAAAACCCTTATTGCAAACGTCTGTTCTAAAGAGCACACAGCGTCACATGTACATTGGATTTTTCTGGGGCATCTCTACCTTTGGCTATCATCTTCACTCACTGTGGGGCGCCCTTGGGCAGTGGCCAGGGCTGTGTAGGCTAGTCCTGAACACATTGCTTGTGACAGACTACAAATGTGTGTTTTTTGCATGGGCCAGTACCTACATGTGGCACAAAAAGGAATTCTTGAAGAAGTCTCTTCTTTTATCTATGTTCCTGCCCCCTCCCCCATTCCCAGAAGCTTCTGCGTTGTTAGTACGACGAGTACCTACTTTTTCCCAAATGGTACCTTATAATACTCAACACTTTGGGTCTTCTCCTTTGCTCTTGGTGCTGTTCTGGAAGGTGGTTTTCTGTTGGGTCATGGTGACTTCTTGTCACCTTCTGGAAAGCTGCATTTTATCAACTTGGTGAAAGTGTCATCCTTCATCCTCCTCTCTGTTAGGCAAAGAGGGGGTTTCTCATCATGGCACCACCCCCTTTGCCCCCTGCACACAGATGGATTGCGTACAGGAGGTGCCTGTGGTCATTGGGGACAGTAGTAGAGGGTACTAGGACATGGATAAATTATGTTTGGGGCTCATCTTGAGCTCTTTGTGGAAGTTGGAAGCCATCTTATTCCTTAGCTGCCTTTCATCGTGGCTCCTCTGCAGTAGGGGGCCCAAGCCCCAGTGTGGGTTCTCAGAATGAGGCTCACCCAGGGGTGTGGTGGCTATTGCTATACATACCTGTGTGGACTCTGACCCTTGGGCCACACCCAGCATCAGGCCTGGGCAGCCTGGCTAAGCAGCCTGCAGTATGGCTTTGCCAACCTGACCACTGCGGGCCACTTGCAAGGCCAGTCAGTGTTCTGTTAGCTTGGTAAAATAAGTGGAGTGAGCATGGGTCTGCCAGATAGGCAAGGTAAGTGAGGGAGGGGAATAGGAAGGCTTTGCATACACTTGCAAATTTCTGTGCAAACTGAGTTATGCGACACTATTTGATTTATTTGTTTTTCTTTCTTTTTAGTTTACAGGGGGGTTGCAATGCCCAGATCACACAGTATACCCACAGTGCATCTTGATCCGTGCCCCCCTTCCATCGTTCTCACCCATCTTTCCCAACCCTGCATGCTCTTTTTGTTTTGTTTTGTTTTGGGTGTTTTTCTGGTGCCAGTCCTAGGGCTTGAACTCAAGGCCTGGGTATTCTTCCTGAGCTTTTGTGCTCATGGCTAACACTGTACCACTTGAGTCCCAGCTCCACTTCTAGCTTTTTTGTAGTTACTTGGAGATAAGAGTCTCACAGACTGTTGCTTGGGCTGGCTTTGAACTGCAATACTCAGATCTCAGTCTCCCGAGTAGCTAGGATTGTAGGCATGGGGCACCAGGAATCTGAGCCTGCATGCTATTTTTATACATGCATGCTTCCTCATGCTTTATTTTGCTCCTACGTCAGTCATTCATTGTTTTTGTCTCCTTGGGAGAGGGAACTGTGGCTTTGGAATGTTTGTGTCTTCTACCTGCCATGATCTGAGCAGGCATCGTCCTCAGTAAGCATAGCTGAGTGGATGGAAGTGGAGGAATGAGTGTGCTGCTGGCTCAGTGAATGAGCTTTCTTTTTTACTTTTATTTTTATTTTTGGTGTTGGTCCTGGGGCTTGAATTCAGGGCTTGGGTACTGTCCCTGAGCTTCTTTTGTCAAGGTTAGCGCTCTACTGCTCTTAGCTTTTTTGGGGGGGATGGGGGTGGCGGGGGTGGCTTATTGGGGATAAGAGTCTCACGGACTTTCCTACCTGAGCTGGCTTTGAACTATGATCCTCAGATCTTAGCCTCCTGATTAGCTAGGATTACAGGCATGTGCCACTGGCTGAATGAACTTTCTAAGAGCAAGGAAGTCTGCACTCAAACCCCATTCAGATGATGCCACAGTTATAGCAGCAGCTGGCCTGCTGGTCAGTTTATCAGGCACTTTGAGGTTGTGGGAAAAACTATCATTTTTGTTCTTCTGGGACATAGGCTGTTTCTGAAGAAGATGATGTACTCATCTTTGGGGACTGGGTTAACTCCCAAGGTCCTTAAGAAACTTACCCATGGCTGGACAGAGACTGGCCTCTGAGGCTGGAAGAGTGCACATGGCTTCCCAGGGTACCTTGCTTCCAAGACCAGTGACTCTGATTGGCTGTTTTTTTCTTTACCCTCCATCTACTACCACCACTCCCAGGATTATGACCTTGCTTTATAGGAAGTCTGGCTGTCACACCCAGAGTGCTTAGATGGAAGTGGAAAATACGTTGCCAGTGAGGTTCATTTCCCTCCTGCCCTTCTTCCCTCAGGAAAACAAAAGCAGCTACCCCCCAAATTTCATACATGAATCCTGTGGCCTACTGAAAGTAATTTAGTGCTGAGTGACTAAAGACTTAGTTAACTCCTTAGCTGAGTCTCTTCTGAAGAGCCAAGACATTGGTGTTGGTTTGGTCTTCCGGGTAGCTCCTCCACACACAGAGCCCCCTCCTCTGTAGCTGACGATGGGACTCGTGTTCCTGGAGTCCACCCTGCCTCTCCTGGGGACCAGATCGCGGCCTTAGGCAATTGACCTGAGAGGTGCTGTGAGCTTGGCCATACTTGTCCTAAAACAGACATGTGTGGCAACTCTTCAACATTCTTTTTTTTTTTATTTTTTTTATTTTTGGGGTCTGGTTGTGGGGCCTGAACTCTGGGCCTGGGCTCTGTCCCTCAGCTCTTCAGCTCAAGGCTAGCGCTCTACCACTTGAGCCATAGCACCACTTCTGGCTTTTTTATTTTCTGCTTATGTGGTGCTGAGGAATCTAACCCAGGGCTTTATGCATGCAAGGCAAGTGCTCTACCACTGAGCCACCTTCCCAGTCCTCTTCAACATTCTTTTAGCAAATGACAGTGTTCTTGAATGTGAATGTGTGGTCAAGCTTGCAGTGTTGGAGGGTAGAGGGAGGAAGACAGAAGGCTTCAAGTTTGGTTGATTAGCCTGTCTAATTAGCCTCTGTAGGACAGATTGGGAGATATGACTCAGTCAGACCTGGAGTTGGGAGTTCTGAAGTGGGAGCTGAGAGCGAGATGTGACTTCTAAGTGGGTGACAGGTGAAGACCTGGTGGCCCTTCTGTTTGTAATGGTTCCTATGGAGCTGGTTGGTTCCCTCCCACACCACCTCCAGTCTTCCACTTCATACTGGACAGGTGTGGGAAGGGGGCATTAGTCCCTAGACCTCTCTGATAAGAAGAGACCATTTTTTCCCTTTTCCCCTGATACCAGCTGTGTCCGGAGTCATCTGTGGTTCAGATCACCCTCCCTCCAGCAGGTGCTGTGGTTCTGGAGCACTGGGAGGAAGGCAGTGTGTCTTGGACAATGTGAGTCCTCCTGCAGGAGAGAGCTTGTCCCAGTGGAGGGGCCCCACAAGTCATACACATACTTAAAGGAAGAAGAGATGGGGTCTCTGGGAGGTGGGCAATAAGGGTGTCACAATGGGTCAAGGGCTAACTTCTTGGCCACCTGAGGAACTTCTTGAGTTCAGAATAGAGCTGGCTTTACTGAAAGATGCCAAGATACTCCTATGTGCTTATGGACCTAGCTTGGAAAATGCATTTGTATATATTCCCTCCTTAGTTCATGGAGTGATGAGGTGGGACTGGCCCTGCTGTACTGCCTTACTCCTACCCCTTCCCTGAGAAGATCCAGAAGGTCTCCTGCTCCGGCCCAGAAAGTCATATCCAAGCCACTGTGACAGCAAGTGAGAATCTGGCTTTTGCTGTGATCTGGCTTCCTGGGGCTTTGAACACAGCAGGCCAGCTTTGAGGAGGACCAGCACAGCACACAGCCTATTGTAGTAGTTGTTCTAGGATAGGTTTGGGGTTCCTCTGTGCATAGGAGGGACACTGAGGTGCCAAGAGGCATAATGACCTAGTTAAAGCCACATGACAGGTATGTGGTTGCACTTGGATGCTCACATCTCCCCTCTGGCAGCTGAGAAAGGGAAGTGAGTGGAGGGTGGGTGCTGCTGGTCAGTGCATTGACTGCGAGAACACACGCGCCTGAGATTCATTCTGTTTGTAGGCCATGCAGCCTCTTGTTTGGGCTTCTCAGTTTTTAGTTTTGTTTTCAATATTCCCAAACCTCATCTCTTACTTTTAAGTCAAGAGCTGGTTAAGTTCGCTACGTTTGTAAGTAGGTCTGGTTGAAGGAAGAGGTCATGGTTGTCTTAGGCTAAGTGGCTTAGGGACTCAGTAGATTATCTCTGGGGCCTCTTGCTGCCCTCTCACATACTCTGGTTCTCTGCCCACCCTTTCCCTCACCCTGATTCTGAGGAGAAGGCAGCATCTAGCTTCACATCCTCAGTAAGTATTGGCTCACCCATCTCCCGTCCCCCATTTCCTTCCTTTTGAGTTTGTTCAGCAAATTCTCATCTGCAGCAAGGTCTTCTTTTCGAGTGTGTGGTGGACTAAAGACATGAATGGTGGCAGGAATTATTGACTGCTGATAGGAAACTTGTCTTACATGAACTGTGGCAGGAATTACTGAGTGCTGATAGGAAACTTGTCTTTTGGTTGTTTCTCATTGGCAGATGGGCCAGGCATCCAATTGGTCTCAGTTTTAAGAACAACGTAGGGGCTGGGAAGGTGGCTCAGTGGTAGAGCGCTTGCTTTGCAATGCATGAGGCCCTGGGTTCGATTCCTCAGCACCACATAAGCAAAAAGAAAAAAAAGCCGGAAGTGGCGCTGTGGCTCAAGTGGTAGAGCACTAGCTTTGAGCTGAAGAGCTGAGGGACAGTGCCCAGGCCCAGAGTTCAGGCCCCATGGCTGGACCCAAAAAAAAAAAAAAGAACAACGTAGGTCATCTTGTCCCCATCTCTGATAATGTCATTCCTTTACCTCCCCTCAAATGTTCTTTGCTTAAAAAGGCAGAAAAGCAGGGCTGGGAAGGTGGCTCAGTGGTAGAGCGCTTGCTTGCCTTGCATGCCTGAGGCCCTGGGTTCGATTCCTCAGCGCCACATAGGCAAAAAGAAAAAAGCTGGAAGCGACACTGTGGCTCAAGTGGTAGAGTGCTAGTAGCCTTGAGCTGAAGAGCTGAGGGAGAGTACCCAGGGCCAGAGTTCAGGCCTCACGAGTGGACACCCCCCCCCAAAAAAAAAAGGCAGAAAAGCCTTGCCCCACTGGTAGAGAGCCTTTGGAAAGCTCTGGAGAACACAGTCCCAGATTGCTTTAGCAGCTCATTTTACTGTTGTGTTTTGTTGTCTGCCCCCATTAAGACACACCCATTAGGGACTCTGAGCCCTGTTTTTCATCTGAGGGCACAGATGAGATTCCTCTCTAACCATGTATAGTGCTGGTAGTCTTCCTCCAAATGTGGGCCTCTCGTGGCCTTTTACTATCTGCAGAAAACTAGGCCAAGGAACATATGCGCATCAGTTATAGAAGGAAGCACCTGCAAATACTTGCTGCCTTATTCTGGAGCAAGGGACAGGGAGGGGCGCGTGTATTCTCTAAAGACTGCATGTGCTTTATTTATTCTTGCAGCAAGCAACTCTCTCTCAGCTAAGTACCTATTCTGCTAAGAATCATATTTATCTATGGGTTTCTGTACTTCTAGACACATTTTTCTAGTGCCCTAACCTTACAGGACATGACTTCCTGGGGTTCATTGTACTTGAGGTCAGCAGAAGGATTGTGTCTTATATGTGACAATGGAAGTAAATGAGCTTAGCACAGTTAGCAGCTTGCCTAGGGTCATGCAGCTCGGCCAGGACTGGCTGGAAGTGCAGCATCCAGAGTGGAGGCCATCACTCTCCCCAGTTTTGCTTCTGTCTGAGCAGATAGTCACGATGAGTTCCTGCTAGGTCCAGGCTCAGTGCCCAGGCTAGAGGCATACTAAAGCACATCCTTACCTAGGCTGCACAGGGGAGATGGGTTGGGATGGGTGTTTGAATGTAAGTTCTGGAAGGCTGATGTCTAGCCTGGCACTGCTTGGGATGAGCTGTATTCCAGAGGTGGTGCATTGCAAACTGAGAGTCTCACAAAGCACATCATGGTTCCAGGAATAGAAAAGTCTAGTGCCTGAGACAGAGCCTTTGGAGTTCTGCTGACTTAGGTTGAGTCTTTGTGGCTTGTTCACAACTGGGTGACTTTGGTCTTGGCTTCAGTTTCCTTCCCTGGAAAATAGAGTAAGTACAGTGCCCTTCAGTAGGGATACTGTGAAGATGCAGTAAATTCAGGGCCTGGCACACTTCTGTGCTGATCCCTTCTGAGGGAAAAGGTTGGCTTGTGTGTGTGTGTGTGTGTGCATGTGTGTGCGCGTGTGTGTTTCCCTCAAGGCAGGTGCTCTAGTACTTGAGCCACACCTCTAGGCAGGTTAATTGGAGATAAGCATGCGTGGACTTTTTTTGCCCAAGCTGGTTTTGAAACTTGATCCTCAGATTTCAGCCTCCTGAGTAGCTAGGATTGAACGGGTGAGCCACTGGCATCTGGTTCTGAAAGTTAGACTCTTTGTCACTGTATTTCTGCAAGTAGAGACCAAGAACTAGGAAAATGTGGGCTGGGAAGGTAGTTCAGAGGTAGAGTACTTGCCTTGTGTGTATGAGGCCCTGGGTTTGATTCCTCAGCACCACATAAGCAGAAAAAGCTGGAAGTGGCTCTGTGGCTCAAATGGTAGAGCGCTAGCCTTGAGCTGAAGAGCTGAGGAATAGCCCCCAGGCCCAGAGTTCAGGACCCACGACCGACTAAAAAAAAAACAACAAAAAACTAGGAAGTGTGTGTGTGTGTGTGTGTGTGTGTGTGTGTGTGTGTGTGACACAGAGAGAGAGAGAGAGAGAGAGAGAGTGTTTTTCCTCTAAATGCTGCCTCTATTATAGAGTCATCCATAAGACCATGACATTTGGTATTGTGTCCTTAATGTTAGTTATTGAGTAAAGAGCTTCACTTGTCTCTGTTTTTCTGTCTTTTATCAATGGCTTTTCAGTAGTTCCCAGGACCCAGGGCTGAGGGAGTTGGTTGACATGTCCACGGTAGTGGGAGACACATTCTCAGAACCGGTTCCAGTGTCAGGTCAGAGTGGGAAAGTAGAGCTCTGGATCAGTTCCTAAGTGGTTTTTCACTGTTACCCTTCAGACACACATGGCTTCGTTACACAAGGGAAGGACATCTCCAGGCCTGCAGGGTGGGAAGGGTTTGATTTGTCACAGAATCTGGCAGAAGACAACGTGTTCCCGTGGAGAGTTGCACTTCCCCAAATGTTCATAATTTGCTTGTAGGTCCTGCATGCAGATGAGTGTGGCATGGAAGTTTAACAGTGCACAGAGCCTTCATGACACTCCCCTTCCACTTCCTCTGCCCGACGGGACGGAGGAGGAAACGCAAGCTCTGACAGCGGGACTGTACCAGAAAAATCACTCAGTATCCAAGTTCATGTGTAGGTTTTGGTCAGAGTCTTGTTTTTAAGGTATTAAAATATTTCTATAAAACTGACATAACAAGTGGTACAGACAGGATAAAGGCATCGACGGAAGGAAGGTTTGGTTGTCCCAACCATTACCAGTGCGGTCAGTTTTCTTTTACAGGGAGAGATCTTCTGAATGCACCATGGAAGCCTTCTGCAGATGCTTCTGGAAGTGTAGCATTTGCAGAACTTCCTTATGGTGTTCACACTCGTAGCACCCATTCCTCCTCTGACATGGAAAGCCCAGTGGAGCTCTTCCCCTTCTCCAGAAGCCCAGAGCTGCAGACCACAGGGTTATTTCACAGCCCTGTTCGTGGTGTGCAAACTGTGAAGGCTCACTGAAGATTACAGAAAAAAGCAAGAGCATTTCATGTTTAGGAAGGGCTGGTGAGAGAGAGCAGAGCTGTCCCTCTGTGGTCAGGAGCATCCTGAGGAGGCAGGCGTGCATGTCGTACCAGCCCTGCCAGGCTAGATAGGATGCTGGCAAATGGTTTAATTTTTTGGAGTCTTAGTCTTCCCATCTAGGAAGTGGGCTACTCACAGAAGGTGAGCAGTAAGAAAGCCCAGCCTGAGGTTCATGCTCTGGGAGATGAGGTTGGAGGGCTGTGTCTGGACGTGCAGCTGAGGAAGGCCCTGTGAGCTGGTGGTGAGCTGTGTGGGGTGCTGCGGGACTGACCCCTGGGGCTCTTGGGCTGTAGGCCTAGCTTTGGGTATAGTGCTGAGGAGCTTGAGTCGTTCTTTTGTTGTTTGACAGCATCCTGCTATGTAGCCCAGGCTGTGTTTGTGCTTGCGTTCCTCCTGCCTTAGCCTCCTGAGGGCTACGTTTACAGACATGTACCAACACACCCGGCTTATAGCTGTTGTGAGAAGAGCCCTTGGGGGTGCGCAGGCGCCTCTGCCACCACGTTGGCACCCAGGGAGCAGGGGAGAGTCTGCAGGTGATCGCTGTGTCCCCATGTTTGTTGAGGTGCCGACTAAGGGGCAACTTTCCCAGATGCTGGGTAGCCAGGTGGTGCCAGGTGGTGTCTGGAGTCCTAGTGGAGGCCTTTATCAACACTGCCCAGGGAGTCACAGCAGAGGTGAGTGTGCTGGGCATTGCCAATGGAGGATTTGAGTCCAGAGTAAGGAACTGCACTGGCGATGCTGGGACCATGTCCAAAGGCAAGGCTTGCTGCCCACAATTGTACTTCATGCAGAGGGGACCGGAAGCCACCAACATCTGTGTCCTTCCCTGGCTTCCCTGTGGCAAGCTTTCTTCCTTCCTTCCTTCCTTCCTTCCTTCCTTCCTTCCTTCCTTTCTTTCTTTCTTTCTTTCTTTCTTTCTTTCTTTCTTTCTTTCTTTCTTTCCTTCTTTCTTTCTTTTTCTTTCTTCTCCCCCCCTCTTGCTCTCTCTCTCTCTCTCTCTCTCTGTCGGTGGTGGACCTGGGTGCTGTTCCTCAGCTCTTCAGCTCAAGATTAGCGTTCTACCATTTGAGCTACAGCGCCACTTCTGGTTTTTTCTGCTTTTGTGATGCTGAGGAATCAAACCCAGGGCCTCATGCATACAAGGCAAGCACTCTACCACTGAGCCACCTTCCCAGCCCCAACTCTTTCATTTTCTTACATTACAATCACAGTGCCCAGGGCAAAAATGTTACTGTTCCTACTTGACAGATGAGGACACCAAAGCAGATAACTTCAGTGAAGGCCATGGCTGCCAAACCCCACAGCCTCTGCTCCTTTTCCATGCTGTCTTCCCAGTGCAGGTGGCAGGAATTTGATTTTTTGTTTTGTTACATTTTCTTTTGTCTCCAGTGCCATTTACTCTTTTGGTTATTTAGTTCTATGGGTTTTGACAAATGCACACATCAAATGGGTCTTATTTAATTTTTTTTTAACGTTGAGACCACTTTACATTCATGTAGCTGTGAGAAATAGTACAGAGAAATCTGGGGTATTATGTTTTACAACTGTAGTGACGACATCAGAAGCAGGAAATGAACAAACAGGGGAACAGTCAAGCTTCAGACCATTCTAACCACACCCCATCCCAAACCCGGACAACCTCTGTTCTCCAATTCTGTTATTCTGTCATTTCAAGAATACAATGAACACAGAATCGTACAACCGTTCGCCTTTGAGTTGGTTTCTTTTCTACTCAGCAGAATTGTTTGGAGATTTTTTCCCCCCGAGTCCTGGTGTATATTAGAGTTCATTCCTTTTATGGCTGAGCAGTGTTCTTTAGAACAGGAGCCAGGGTGCATTTAACCATTCATTCACTCAGTGAAGAACATCTGGGTTTTCCTGGTTTGGGTTGTTACAGATAAAGCAATTGTGTGAAGGTCTTTTGTGTGAACCTACGTACGTGTTCATTTCTCTGGGATAAATGCTCAGGAATGTGAAGGCTGGACCACGTCGTCGTTGTCCGAGTGGGTGTTTGAGGGTGCATTTGGGATGGAGAAGTGGGCACTGATGGGAAGCACAGGCCTGGGGCCTGTCTCACCAGGGTTCAAGACCTAGAAGATCCTAGACTCTGGTGAATTGCTGTGCATATGGCTATAAAATGAGAACTGTCAGACCTGCCTTAGCTGCTGAGTTGATTTTCTACTACTATAACAGAACAACAGGCTGGGTGATTTTATAAAGAAGAGAGGTTTATTTAGCTTCTGGTTCTGGACTTTGAGGACATGGTGCCAGCAACAGGCAAGCTCTGGAGAAGGCCACACAGCAGATGAGCACACGGTGGGACAGAAAGCTGGAGTGGTTGGGTGTGTTGGCCAGGCTTGTGAGACAGAGAGCAGTACCCTGTGAGGTCTCATTCCCCCCACCTAACCCCACACTGTCAGGGCCCTACCACCTGTGAACAGCCCTCACTGGGGACCAGGCTTCCCACACTGGAACCCTTGGGAGACAAGCCACACCCAAACCACAGCAGTGCTCAGTGATAGAAGCCATCCTTTTCCTGTAGGCGCAGAGAGAACCCAGTAGGCAAGGCAGGGTCTGTACCCAACCAGTGTCCTTTGGGTTCCCCCCAGTTACTGGCCCTTTCAGGACCACACCTAGTTCCTCTCTGAGAAGATGCTGGCCTGGTCATTAGATTTATCTGTGTCGCTGGGTGGGTACCTGCACTCCTCAGTGAAGCTGGTCCAGACCTCTGCCGTGGATCCCAGGGAAATTCAGGCTCTGCTGGTTTGAGAATGTGTGGGGATTCAGATGTGGCTGTGATTTACCCAGTTCCAGACTTGTGTATTGGGTGCTTATTCTGTGCAAGGCACTGTGCTTGGTGGTGTAAAGGTGCAGAAAAAGTTGATTGAAGCGGCCTCAGAACTCCAGTGTCTGTTCTGTTGCCCCACGTCCTCCGTGCAGCCACCTCCCAGTGAATGCTGTTCCCCGCTGTCAAGTTGGGATTTTTTTAAAAGTCCACACGCAGTTCCCTCTGTCGTTTAACTACCCAGGTTGTCCCCACTCTAGCGGCCGTGCCATACGCCTTGGGCCCCTGTGCCTCCAGCACCCGCTTCCTCTGCCTTCAGTGTGAGTAGTGCCTACTTCACAGCCTTTTTGCCAGTTCCCCGAGAGAGCACGACTGCTGGGTGCCACACCTCCCCCTTCCTCTGGGGCCGGTGATCACCGCTGGCTTCCAGGAGCTCAGGGTGCTGTTGTGCATGTCTGTTACCCCTCATGCCGCCTCGGCAGCCCTTTGTAGAGGCTGCTGTGGAGATGGAGCTGGTGTGAGCCAGGAGGCCCCATCACTCCTTCAGCCCGGCTTCCGGCTTTGTGCTTTGTGCAGCGCTGTGACTGGAGGGGCTGATGTGTTTCCGTGGCAATAGACTTCCACAGCATCGCTCTTAGCGGCCTCCTACTGTTTCACCAGAGGGAAGGGCCATCCTACAGCCAGACCTTTTTGATGGAATTTAAACAAATTTGAGAGGAAGACTGCCTGGTGTCCATTGCTGAGGAAAGGATCTGGGCTTCCCCCCCCCCCCCAACAGCAGTAGCCACTGTTGACAGCACTTCTCAGAGGAGAGGCACCAAGCAGAAGGTGTGGTTTCTGCTTCCTAGGCTACTACCACCTGATGAGGCAGGCAGTATCGGCTCTGTTTACTGAGAGGAGCTGAGGCACAGAGATAAAGCACTTGGCAACGTTTGAGGGGACAGTGTATTTCAAGAGGAACTCAGGTGTGCTTGACTGTAGATCTGAGCTTGAAACTTGGGAACCTGTCTGCCTCCTTGAGAAGGGAGGGGAGGAGGCGTGACTTCTCAGACATGGTGCCAGTGGCTGGCTGCCCCAGAACTGAGTTGAGGCTTACACCCAGAAAGACCATGGCTTCTATGCTTCCCTTGCTCAGATGGCACAAAGGAAGGGCCCCTTTGAGGGCTGAGTCCAAGCTCCCCTCCTGGCCTGCCCCTGACCAGGGCCTGCTACTTGTCCAGTCCCTGGAGGAGTGGACTGAGTTGACCACACTTAGTTAGCATGTGCCGGTTGTAGGTTGATGAGCTGTTAAGACCTGTCAGGTGTTGGTGTCTTGGTGTTGCCGGGGACTCTGCCCCCCCCCCCCCGTGCCTCCCTTCCCCAACAGTCAGGCTTTGGAAATGGATTGATTTCCCTCCTCCCCTTCCCTGAGTTTGCACTTTGGATGAACCTTGTTTTCGAAGAACAGTAGAAGGTAATTTTCTCGTGCTTGCCAGCTGGCCTGTAATTGAGCAATTTCAATAACACCCACTGTAAAGTCTAATCGAAGTAAACAGGAAAATATGATTTACAATCTGGATGGCAAGTAAATACCAGGGTGTAATTAATTTTTACACAGAACAGAAGATTCTAAAGCATTTTCCGACGCTGAACTGTTTGTTTTTAATTTCAGATTAGGGGCTACCTTTCTATTTGTTTATTGCCATTACTGGTATGATTTTTGTTTTCTGGTGGTATTCTTTGGATCCCTTGTATTATGTGCATTTGGAGGTTTAACCACAGAAGGGTGGGGAGAAGAGGGATGGAGTATCGGAGTAATTATAAGGCATGATCTTTTAAACCTCTGCTGAAGCCTGATCCCTTTTTTGCCTCTGCTTAGTGGGAAATGGTGGTTGGTCAGGCGGACTGTTGAGCAGCTGTGCAGAGCAGCAATGCTGAGGGTCCAGTCACTGCTAGAAGGTTACTGGGGAAGAGACCTCCAGTGTTGAAAATAGTTGATGTCAAATGTGGCACGGCCATAATGTGTGCCTCTAGGTAGACATCTCTGATTCTTCAGTTGCCTTTTCCCCTCTGCCTCCCATTACTGAGGAGTGAACTCAGCCTGTGCTTGCTTGGTCTATTTGCCTTATCACTTGAGCCATGCCTCCAGCCCAGCTTTCTGCTGATTACAATAGAGAGAAAACCTCACAGACCTCTGTCCTGGTCACCTTCTACAGCTTAGCCTTGTGAATGACTAGCATTTACAGGTGGAGCCTCTGGTGCCCAGCTTCCAGTCACTTTTTTTTTTATAAAACAATAAACACCTTTATTACATGAGCTAAGGATGTAAGGATGGTAGAAAACTTTATTTGCCTTTCGGGGCCTCTACTCACTTTTGTTCCTGTGTGGAGAAGGAGAACCTGCGTGTGTCCTGACTGGGCCCCTGTCAGCTGCCAGTGGCTGTGGAGGGCTGACCATTCGGGTTTGGACATGGGATGGGGTGAGGTGTGTTTTTACCCTCAGCCTATGTGAACTTGCCCCGGTGTGTGTTCAAAGTACACTGAAAGTTAGGTTGGTGGTAAGATGTCACACATCTTGAGCATGCTAGATTGCTAGCTACCCAAACTCAAGACCTTTCAGGGGGTCACATGAGTGGACCCCCGTGTACTGTTGTACCCGTTGGTTTTGGGGTGCTCCGAGGCTGGGAGGGAGGGGTTGCTCTTAGAGGGTTATCTGAGACTTGGTGGCCTCCCAGAATGCACCTCCTTTAGTTCCCAGTGGGTCCCCGGTTCCACTCTCTTCTTCCCTGGTTCTGAACTTGTTGCCTGTCTTTTGTCTTACCAGGTAGTTGACCACACTTGGCCATTTCCCAGAAGAGCCTCATCCTGAGAGTGAGTGACTGATGGGGAGCTGTTTCTACTGACAACATTCCCTGGGGGTGCCCAGGTGTCACCACGGCCCAGGGCTGCCCTCCTGAAGATGGCTTGTGCCTACCCTGGTATGCAGCCCAGTGCCTGAGGTCCTTACCATGGTGATGATCCTAAGGAGAAGCCTCGCCAACCAGGGAGCCGACTCCATAGCATGTAGGACCTTCAGCCCTGAACTGGTGAGCCCCTAGCAGCCTTCATCCCTTTGACCTTCTTCGAGGCCTGGTGTACAGGTGGGCTGTGGACAGGGCATCCACCTTGAGATCAGAGTGCCCAAGAGTGGAGCTCTGGGAGATGATCCAGTCTGGGTCATGGTGCATGGGAGCATGTGCCCTGGACATTTACTCACAAGAGGAAGCAGTGAGCTGCTCAGGAGAGCCGGGGAGAAAGGCGGCTGCGTGCTAGATAATGCCAAGTGTGCTTCAGCTGCCCTGCTGGGCTCTGCTCCACATTCCTTTTGCCTCCACCCAGCAAGGGGCGGCAGTTTCCACAAGTGGGTAAGGCTGGAGTGAGGGCCAAGATAGCAAAGATAGCCTCCAAAGAGAAGTGCAGAGAGAGGTGAGAGTTGCGGTAGTTAGAATGTGAAGAGTGAGAGATGAGGGAGAAGGAAGGCGCAGCCTGCTGGCAGGTGGCGGGCCATGGTGGCCACTACCCTGGGGCCACCCTCCGATCGAGTCGTGGTGAGGATGGGGCAGGGAGGCAGCTATGTTTTGTACCATGAGCAAAACCACCTCCAACCCAGCCCTCTTCCCAACCCCAGCTAACCAAAGTGAGCCTTCCCTGCAGGGAGCAGCGGCTGCCTTGGCCACACTCTTAGGACTTGCCAGATGGGCTTACCTGCAGGAGTCTGCACCTTCCCTGGTTATCACTGGGCTAGCCCAGGGTCTGTTTTCCAGCCTCACAAGGCACTCTTCATGGCCACTTAGGAGAAGCCACACGCGGCCCCTCCAGGGGCTGCCTTTCTTGGTCTCGTGTTAGTGAGGACCACACTGATAGACTGCTGAGGTCTGACCCTGGTAAGAGCTTGGGAAAGCCACCAAGGCCTTTACATTCCACACACCTACACCTAGTACCTCGGCCTGCTGGGAGAGGGCTGGAGGAGTTCAGGAACCAGCATGACTCTGAGCTGGCTTTGCCTTTCTCTGCCTGGAATGATTTGCATTTAGTGACCCTTCAAGACCTCATTAGCACTAAGTCATAGCCGAAGCCCAGTAAAATCCAGTGCATCTGAGAAGTCTGGCTGGCTGGAGCATGTCAGGGCAGAACTCACAGAGCAGGACCACTAGATGTGGTCTCGGATGCATAAAAGTGGCTCAGAAACCATTCGTGCATGCTCCTCACTTTACAAATGTGTATTGGAGACCAGAACAGGGCACTCCCTCTGGTCCCTCCTTGCCCAGCAACCCTACCTCCTGGCTTGTGTACAGGCCTCTTCTTCCAGGTTGGAATCTGGACCCTGGTCTCTGTGGATCCTCCCTGTATGTATCCTCCCTCTCAGCATTGCAGGGGCTGAGTGGAGAGCAGGTGCCCAGTAGAGAGCAGGCACCAAGGTGTCTGATTGATGGCAACTTTGGTCATTAACAAGGGGAGCTGACGTGGCCAGCCAGGTCTTCTGCCACCGCTACTTCCTTTCCATTTTGTGTTCAGTGTTTATCTGCTATGTGGTCTCTTCTCACCACCTCCACTGCCTCCATCCTGCTGGCTTGCACATAGAAATGGCAATGGGTTCCCTGCTTTTGCTTCCCCCAGAAGCCAGAGGGAAATACAGCGAGATCTGTCTACTCGCTCAGAACCTTCCACTACTTCTTCTTTTGTTTTTTTTTTTTTTTGGTGGGTTGTGGGGGCTGAACTTTGGGCCTGGGTTCTGTGCTTCAGTTCTTCAACTCAAGGCTAGCACTCTACCACTTGAGCCACAGCGCCACTTCCAGCTTTTTCTGCTGATGTGGTGCTGAGGAATCGAACTCAGGGCCTCATGCATGCAAGGCAAGCACTCTACCACTGAGCCACCTTCCCAGCCCTCCTTCCAGTAGCTTCTTACCTTGTGCCAAATAAACATGAAAGCCATCGCTAGGAAGCTCCGAGACTCATGTACCTTGTCTCCCATGGCCTCTTGCTGTTCTTCCTGCTCCCTCTGTTCAAGCACACTGCTGCAGGGCTTTTGCATTTCTTCTACAGCCCAGCACACTCTCCCCTTAACAGAACTGTCTCCTTCCTTCCTTTTTTTTCCTTCCCTCTCTGGTCCAAAATTGAATCTTGTTCCCTCCACCCACTGCCTTACCATCTACCTCCTCCATATATACCTTCTGTCTCTTTCATCTGTTCTCTCTCATAGGCTCTTAACACTGATTTACCAGTTGACCTGTTGGTCTTGAGAATTGAATGACTCCCCCACGCTAGGCTGGGAGTTTCGTGAAAGCAGAGCATTTGCTTTCACTTGTTGCCAAAAGCCTGAAACCTGGGCCTAGTGCCTCATAGGTGCTCAATAATATCTGTAGTCACTGAGAACACAGGTGCCACCGTCCAGTGGCTTCTGAGTATGTCATTGTTTAGGTACCTCTCTGACTGCCACTCAGTTCACAGCTGGGAGGTAGGCAGACATGAGTTGAATCTCTCTGGGTGGGTTTTGTGTGTGTGTGTGTGTGTGTGTGTGTGTGTGTGTGTGTGTGTGTGCGCGCGCGCGCGCGTGTCTGGTGACTTTCTTTTCCTGGGGAAATAGGAAGAACACATGTGGAGTAGCTCTAGCCAGGAGTAACCTCAGGGCGAGGGGCCAGTAGAGGGCCGGAGGGAGGCGCCCTGCCTGGGACCAGCTGTGCTCAGCTAGCTCAGCACTGTGGGGCTGCTGTGCTCTCCCGCACAGGGTGAGACTGGCTGCTTCCCAGGCACAGGGGCCTGAGGTCAGCTGAGCTGCTCTTGCAGAGACATGGTCTGAGTTCCTGCCAGGGGGAGCATGACCTCAGCCCTAGCCAGGGAGGGAAGCCTTGTCTTCTTAGGAAAGAGGAGAAGCAGAAGCTGGGAGAGCTTGGGCTCCCGGGAGGGAATCTGCTGCCTGTAATCTCCCCTGTAAGGCCAGGCTCTCTGCTCTCTCCTACACTCCCTCCCCTTGTGGAAGAGTGTCCTCTTTTCTGCTTTTTGTCGTTGGCCAGTCGGGACCCAAAACCACCTGGTGCGGTGGGTGGGCCATCTGTCTCCTCCCTCCCTGACTCCAGATGGCAGGTCGGCTGGGCCGGCCCCTTTGGAGTGGACCTTCTTGTCTGTGGACTGTTGACAAGCCACACAGGGACTACCAGCTGCATCCTGGGCTGGACCTAGCACGGCTTGCATGGGGCAAATGGAAACAGTGTGGGAGTATCATGGGAGGGTTCTGAGTTCAGGGCTCCTGCACCCTGCTCCTCCCTTATCCCAACAACCATCTCTTTCCCTCAGCCAGACAGGAGACTGCGGCTCCAAGAGCTCAGGCGGGGCACACAGAGTACAGACTGGAGGTCTAGCGGACTGCTCCACCCAGCACCTTCCCACCAGGCCCAGCCCCAGCTCTGGAGGCTTGGCCATCTCAGTGTTCCTCCTTCCTCAGGGAGAGTTCCTGTGAATGACCCAAGAAAGGCCTCAGATCACAGTCCTGGGAGGATCTCTGTGAGGCAGAACCCGGGGCGTAAGGCTGCCCGATGCTGAGCAGCAGCAGAGGTGCAGAGAATGCTGTTGGGGTCAGTCATGGCGCACCCTGGTAACATTGGCTTCATATTGACAACAGGAAAGGCAGAAAGCAGTTTCTCTTACTTCTAGTCAGATCAAGAAGAAATCAGAAGTGAGGGTTACGATTAGGATGTAATTAGCAATATAATTCTGGAGAGGCCAGGAATGGCGTAAGTCAGGTCACTTTGGGATTCCCTAGGACTAAGGCCTCCCTTACCCCTGGCCACTCCTACTCCCAGGAGAGAAGATCTCCTGGTATGTGAGCCTGCTGGACGAGGAGAGCTCAAAGCTGCTGCACTAGGGCCTGTGAGACGCGAGGTGGCCTCTGTCCCAGGAGTGCCTGCAATGGCTCCTTTATTCTCCTTTTTAAGAAACTAAATGCTGGGGCTGGGAAGGTGGCTCAGTGGTAGAGCGCTTGCCTTGCATGCCTGAGGCCCTGGGTTCGATTCCTCAGCACCACATAAGCAAAAAGAAAAAAG
>NW_012267274.1:5724353-5774490 GCF_000151885.1 Dipodomys ordii
GTCTCTCCTGCCCGGGCTGGCTTTGAACCGCGATCCTCAGATCTCAGCCTCCTGAGTAGCTAGGATTACAGGCGTGAGCCACCAGCGCCCGGCCGAAGGCTTTCTTTGGTGGATTGGTTCTGAACCCCTGGCCCACAGCCTCGGCCATGCTGTGAGTGGAACATAAAGGGTATCCCGCTGATGGGCAGAAGGTGACTCTGCTTCCTGCTTTTGTGTGTAAAGCCCAAACCCTCTTCTGTGGCTCCTGCTTGCAAATGGAGCACAGGTTACACCAGCTGTCCTGATCTCTTCTGCTTGCTGGCCCTGGTATGGGCTTCAGAGAGGACACAGCCCAGTGCCTTCCCTATCTGGCCCACACAGGGTGAGGGGGTTGAATTTTACCTGTATGTACTATCTTGAATACCAGGAGCTTGTCTCCTATGGCAGGCCAGGCACCTGGCAGAGGACAAGCCCCGTTTCTCCCTCTGAACACTTCCCCTAGAACAAGGGGCCTGCCTGGTTTCTCAGTCTATGCAGTTGGCTGTGTGGGTGGCATGGTCCCATTGGCAAGCTCCTGTGTATTTGTCACCCGCTCTCTATTGGGTGACTGGTGTGGTTTTCAACTGTGCATCCTGCAGTGTTAACCATACTGGCTGGAAGGAAGGCAGTTGCTGCTGTCTTTTACTCTTCCTAGATATTCCCATGGGTGGCTGTAGAGTAAACCATTACACTGCTTTGAATCTAAGAGACTAAGCTGTTTGATAGTATAAAGATCGTTTTAAACCAAGGAGATGCCCAGTGCCTTCTGGCCCATTGGGTGTTCCCAGAAAGATAGCCCTGACTTGCATTCCTACCCAGCACATTCTTCTTCAGCCCTATTCTCTCTGTGTAATGATTTGTCTGTGTGACTATGATCTTCACAAAGTGGAAGTCCTCCTTCACCTCTGTGTCTCAAGTCCTCCTTCACCTCTGTGTCTCCATGCTGGTCAAAACGGACCCTTAATAGCCCCATTGGATAAATGTACTGCTGACCAAGTACAAAGGTTCCCAGATGGGGCAGACGGGGATGGGGTGAGGGAGCTGGTGCCAGGCGCTTGCCACCCTCTTATCTGGGCGGGCTAGGTGTTCCTAGTCAGTCCCACCCACCTTCCAGGACTTAAAAGAGCCAGGGCCTGGGCTTCTACCCACTTCTCAGCCCTGAAGACTGGCCTGTTCCTGTCATGGGGTAGGGCTGGAGTGCTTTTCAAGCCGCAGTCTTGTGTGGTAGGCTGCTTTGTCTGGGGTTGAGATCGCTTACCGTCTCATGCTCAGCCTTAATACGGCCTACCTATGAACAGCTGCCATTCCTATTTACCAAGTAGGAGGATGCTAAATGAGAGACTTGAGGGTGGTCTCTGGAATGCTTGAGGCAGACCTTCCTGGGTTCCTGAGTGCCTCCCTCCTCACAAGCTGGCAGAACAGGCTCCTTGACCTGGACACCAGCTTGCACAAGGAACCCCCAGAATATTCCACACCCAGCTTGCTCTGTAGCCATGGGGCAAGTGCCTAGGTCCTGGGCTCTTGTAGGCTTGCTTGGCCTGGTTTTCAGGCAGTGGCCATGGTGTTCAGATGAGGCTAAGGTGGGCTGAAGGGAAGATGGAGAATGCTGACAGTGGAAAGGGAAGCTGTGTGGCAGTATGGCACTCAGACCGGAAGCCATAGCTCTCAGATTGAGGCTTAGTGGAACCAGTTCAGAGGGGATGAGTGGAGCAGTTGTGGAGGCCAGGCCAGTGCTTCCAGATGGAAAAGTGGTGTCCTGCATCTCCCAGCCAGGGATTGGCAGTGGGAGAGGACCCCCTGCCCTTCGCTGCTCAGCCTCTCCCCAGTTTGTCCAACTGTTCACAGCACCATCTCCTGTGCTCACCTCCCCCCCCCCCCCCGAGTGGAGAAAGCCTCTCATGGCAGAAGCCACAGGCTTTCTGTGTGTTCTTCAACCCCTTTCATCTAACAGGTCCATAACTCTCTGGAGACTTGGAAAAAAGAATCCAGGCCTGATCCTGCACAGATAGTGTCTCTTGGGATATTTTCTTCTCCCTTCCCCAACCCACACTGGCAAAGGGCAATTCCTCCTTAATTGTGACTTTAACAAGAGATGAGTGCAGAGTCATGTGCAAACGTGCTTCTGATGACTTGAAGAGTGAATAGCTTTTCTGGTTGTTTTCAGCACACGCCAAAGAAGATGAGTCAAGGACCTACCCTTTTCTCTTGTGGAATTATGGGTGAGTAGCCATGCTGCGTGGGTCGTTCTCCTCTAGTCCTTCCAGCCAGGTGAGAAGCCCAGAGCAAACCTGTCTGCACCCAGGTTTCAGAAGAGCACCCGACTCTTAACGTGTATTCTGTTTTGGTCCCCAGCAGTTCTCAAGTGGACCAGGGGGCTGGTGGGACAGGTGAATGAAAGGACAGAAAAATGCCATGTCCCGCTCTTAACCTTGAGCCTTCTGTCTGATTATTAAAATGTTTCGTGATGATTTTTTAATTCAGAATGTGTACCATAAATATAGGAAATTTTAAAAAGTCTCTTATAGCTTCAATTCCCAGTGACACCTACTGCTGAAAATCCTGTGTATATTTGTGTTTTGCATTGAACATATGATTATATAAACTGCCTTTGTTGGCTTTTTCACTTGGTAGTTCCCACAGCATGACAGTGAGTGATTCATTCCATGCATGCTAATCGTCTGTAGTACCAACTTGTGCAGCTTATCAAAATGTCTTGAAGGGTGGAACTTTTGTCGTCATTGGGTTGATTGTTGAATTTGTTGTTATAGTTAACAGTAATTTTCAGTGTCTGAGTCTTTGTCTCTTGGACTGTTGCTTCAGATTGGTCCCAGAAGGGGAACTCAGAGGTCAGAGGCCCTCGACCAAGGGTCTTGGTTCGTATTGCTGATATGCCTCCTAGAAAGGTGCCTGCATCCCGTTTCTGTACTTGGGACAATTGCTCTCTCTTTTGGGGCAGTGATAAGCGTGCTGCTGATGTGGATTTCTTGGTAGTCATGATACGGTACAGGGTCTCCTTCAGCTGTCTAAGTCTCTTTAGGATGTCCTGCCACATGGGTTTTGACATCTGCAAAGAGTCAGAGACAGGCTTTTAGACAATTGGGTTTTCAGATTCAGACATCATCCTTGCCTTCTTTTCTTTGTCCTTTCACTGTGTATCCAGTGGCTTCTTTTCCTTCTTTAAAAAAATTTTTTTTTTATTGTAAAGATACTGCACAGAGAGGTTACAATTACATGAGTAAGGTAATGAGTACATTTCCTGTCGAGCATTGTTACCCCCTCCTTTGTTTTTCCCCACCTGCCCAACTCCTCCCTCCCCTGTTTTCCTTCTTTTGAGGTTCTTCTTGTAGATGAGACCACAGGTGTGGAGGGCACTGGGTCTGTGTTGGGTGCTGTGCTGGCGGGCACAGCTGTGTTGGGCTCCTTGTTCGCAGCTTCAGGGTCAGGCAGGTACTCGTTCTTGTAGGGGAAACTGAGGCCCAATAAACTGACACTCTCCCTAAGGTACCTTGGGAGGCAGAATTGGCTCAGATGGGGAGAAGATCTTTTGCTTCCTTCACAGTCTTCTCTGATATTATGGCCACCATTTTCTTCCAGGCAGAGGAAGTGAGGGGAGAAGATTGCTGGGCCTTGCTTTCCCTAAAATGTGACACCTGTCTCCATGTAATTAATTGTATGCCTCCTTGATGGTTCAGAGCTTCACAACCCCCACCCCCTTGCACAGGGCCTAGAAACCTTCTGCCTGGTCTGAACACTGGGATGGTGCAGAGCTGAGCTACCTTCCTTAGCATGCTGAGAAAGAGGAGTGGCTCTGTGCACACCCACCCCACCCCAGATTGCAGTTCCAGCAGAGCAGACCAGGAGCCGGGCATGAGGATGGATGTCCAGGCTGCTCCTCCATTGTGCTTCCCTGGTGTTTCTGCTGTGTGAGCTGCAATAAGGGGGGGACCATCGAGGGGCTGTGATGGCAGCGTTGGGGCTCCCATAGTCATGCTGAGCTGCTAACTTTCCTGGGCCTCAGTTTCTTCCTCAGCAGAATGGCCATTGTGACGGCACCCACCTTGTCGGCTCTTGAGGACTGTACAACCTGTTGTGAACAGACCTCTCTAGTTCACACAGTTAAAAGGCACTTCAGCTCCTGCTGGGGAACTCGCTCCCCATCATGCACCTTAGGAAAAGGGAGTGTAGGTGAGTCTTCCCCTGTGCAGGCTGTGGCCTTGGGGAGGGAGACATGCAGCCACAAGCTCAGTTTGCCCAGGATGGTCTGACTGAGACTGCGAGACCCAGCATCCTGCTTCCTACCAGCAAGGCCTAGGGCGTCTGGGAGGTACTGAGCACATCTCCAGACTCTGGTTTACAGAGTGGCCCTTTTGGAAGTCTTCTCTCCCTGTCCCAGTACCTCCCACTGACTCTTCCACAGGCCCTATCGGTCAGGGCTGAGGCCCTGCCAGCCAGGGGACCAGGTGGTGACTCAGTGGCATGTTTGGGCCCTGCTCCGCCTCTTTCCCCCACACGCCTCATCTTTTTGCAGCCCAGTCTCCTCGGTTCAGGAGAACCCTTTCCTATGTGACAGCATGTGTCACCCAGCTACTTCAGGGACTTGTTTTAGAAACAGTAACTGTGAATCTAGTGCCAGGTACTGAGCACAGGGCAGAGTGAATGGGACCCTGGCCTCCCCACAAGTAGCTTTCTGCCTGGTGGGGAAAATGACAAGGAATTCCCTGTGGCCTGGGCCATCTGCCAAGATGGAGATGGCTGAAAGGACACGTTTCCCATCTTCTGTGCTTGTCATCTCCTCTAACAAAGCATAGGTGTTGTGAGGACACAGAGATGCAGTGCCCCATAGGTTTCTCTTGCCTCCATCCCTTCCGTACACCTGCTCAGGCAGGAGTGGCAGCTGTCGGAGGCCTCCCTGAGTTCAGTGGAGTTGGTGCAGGATCACATTACCGTCCCAGCCCATTGAGTGTGTGAATGGAGGTTTCATGGCCTCACCTTGCACTGCTGACACAAACTGGGAGTGCACCCCAGGCAGTGAGATTTCATCTTGGGTGTGCCTCCCTTTCAATAGCAGGGAAGAGAACACCCCAAGGGGCCGGCCAGACTTTTCAAGAGAGTTTTGGGCCCTTCCAGCACTGGACAATGCTGAGCAGAGATAAAGTGCCAAATTATTATAATCACCAGCCCCCAGCCTGTCTCCTGCAGATAAAGGGCTCAGTGCTGGCCTTGATCAGTGGAATTCTCCCATGAGAGCTGGGGGCAGTTGGCCCTGTGGCTCAGGGTTTTTCCCTCCTAACTCCAGGCAAGGGTCCTAGCTGGAAGCCAGCGTGAGTTCATGTTTCATAAATGTCCCGAAGAAAATCCTGGCACGTGTCTTAGAGGTGGGAGTACAGGGGTGAGTTCTGCTGCTGCTGTGTGGAACGCCAGCCTTCCAGTTGGCAGAACCTCCTCTGCACCCACTTAGATAAAATGGGCTCATTACAATATAATCCAGGGCTCCCAACATTGTTTAAAAAGTATGCTTTGCAGTTGATTAAAGTGGGGTCCCAGGCTCCTTTTCTATCCTTGACCCCCACACCCTGGTTTGGAAACTTGATACAAAGAAGTGTTTTTGTACTTTTCCAATTTTGAGGAGAGAACAAAGCGAGGGTGAAATGTGGCTGGGAGAAAGCGGGCAGAGGAGAGCCCGGCCCAGGGCCCTCATTAGGCTCCCGCCTGGCCTTGTCGCTGCTCCTTCTATCGGAGGCCACACCTGCCCTCTCAGTTTCCTTTCTCATCTCCCAGGTCACCCCCAGCCCACCTTCTCTGCTCAAGCAGAATTTCCGCAGCAAACAGCTGTCTGGGGAAGAGCCATCTATGAGCGAGAATTGTGTTCTTGTCACAGGAAGCAAGGGTCAGGTGGCAGCTCTGTGGTACAGCCCATCCTCTGGTCAGCTAGCCAGGCAGGGCTCCACCCCCTGTTCCTGGTGTGACTCCCCGTGGGCCAGGAAGGGGCTACACGCAAAGCCTAACATGGAAGTAGTCCCTGATGCTCTGCCACTTACTCTGGGAGGTGCTGGTGCAGGGTCATTCGGGTACCAGTTTAGTCTTCCTTGGTATAGCAGGGCAAGTGGGGTGAGAACAGGCTTCATTCACCATCCTCGGTTAATTGCAGTCATTAAATGAGTTCTGTGTCATGGGGACAATGGATACCACACATTTCATTTATCCCACCGTTCAGGCAGAGAGAAGACCTGGAAATTACTTAAAGCTGCAAGAAAGCAAGGGCCATACCAATTATTTCAAAAAGGCCACTAGGAAAAGTCTTGTAAATACTAGTCCATGGACAGAGAACAAAACAATTCATATGCTAAAAAAAAATCGCATGGAAACCCATAATTACTTTAGGAGTTATGGTAATAAATTATTTATTAATGTAAATTATTTCACAGGCAAAGAACATAGAGGAAACTTGAGCGGAAGGATTATACATTATGTATAAAAAGGAATTGTAAAAACATTATAGCAGCCCACCTTATGCCACTCTAGTTCAGGTTTGTCAGCATTTTAATTATAAACCCTTACGCTCAGGGTTTAATTACTTGGCTGTTAAAGTCTCTCTGCACATAAAAGGGTTGTTCTCCGGGGCCCTCTCGGGGTAGATTTCCATAGAGAAACCAGGTGGCTGTATTAAGCAGTGGGAGATTGAGAGATTTCACTTGGAGATTCTGGGAGCTTTTGGTCTTTTAACTTGGCCACTGTCACCAGAAATGTCTGTGGTCGTACCTTGTGTGAAGAAGCTGGCATTCGTGGCCTAAATAAATGTTTTCCATGTCTTAGAAAAATGAATCGAATGAATGAAACAGAATGACAGTGAGCACTAAGAAAATCAGAGCTGTACAGGCCGTTTTGTTCTCAGCCCTGCTGTCTGCCAACGATGGCCATTCTGAACCACACTCATTTGGCCCAAGGTGTCTCTCCTAGAGGAACCTGCTTATTAACTTGCTAGCCTGAGATTGGTTGCATTACAAACAATTGTAGCTGTATATACTTGTATGAGCATGTGTAGGATTTAAAACCATATGGTCTTAAATCGACATTATTTGTCGGCATAGAGTGCTTTCAGTCACTCACTGGTTTCAGGAGCAGTGTTCAGAATGGAGTTGTCAGTGACAGGTGGAAGGAAGGGAGCCTGCTGGACCCCTTCTGGAGGCGGGGCTGACCTGGGCAGGTACAGGCTGTGAAGGTGCCAGAGGACAGGGATGCCCACTGTACACAGTCTTTGGTAGGCCTTTCATTGAAAGACAGTCAAGCTAGGAGACAGCCTGGCCCAACTCCAAAGCATGGCAGTGGGCTTACAAGTTAGGTTTAAGTCAGGGCTGTCCCTCTTGCTGATGGAATATTCATAGGGAACATGGGAACTGCCTCCAAGCACTCTTTCTGGACAACCCATGATTATGTTAGACACAATTGCATTTTTCCTCTTCAGCAAGAAGTCCAGAAGTTAATGACCAGTTAATAGGCATCTATTGCCAATTTCCTGAAGAACTGTCCCTACTGCCAGTCCCTAGGCTGGTCATCCAGCCTTGCTATGTGCAGGATTTTAGAGGACTGCCCACTCACTCCAGACACACGCACTCCAGGAAGGGACCTGAGAAGATGGACCAACCTGACCTTCCCTCCCTTCACAGCTTTTGCTGCCATAGCAAATACTAGCTTTTCTCTCCCTCCTGTACATTTGTCAGTGCTCCTTAGGTGGGGGAGGTAGGGGAATCAGAGGTTAACGCTAAAAGGGCTGTCACTGTTCACTTTGTAGAGATGAGAGAAACTGAGGTCTGTGCTCTTTTGTTAGTTTTAAACCTTGGCAATCCCACCAGGCCTCTCTTTTTTTTAAAGCAAAGACTTCTCAGAAGTGGTGGCAGCTGTCCTGGGCCATCTCCTCCCTGCTGGTAAGGAGAGGGCCCTGTTGGCCACTTGCCACCAGCTTTGTCCGTGTCCCACAGACTGCCTCAGACCCGGCCTTATGAAGCGTCATCTCCAGCCAGCCAAACCCCTTGTCCCTTGGAGGCTGTGTGAGGAACTTGTTGGCTTGTGTCACTCTCTAAACCACATACAGTCACAATTTTGTCATCCTTTGCAGCTGGAGGCAAGCGCCAGAGGCTGAGGCCTAGGCAGGGAGGCCTAAGGTTCTAACACAGCTCTGAGTTGTCTCAAGAGGAGCCTGTGGGACAGGGGCTTTGAGCTCCATTAAAGAACAGATGAAGACTTCGAAGGTGACTTAGTGGTAGAGTGCTTGCCTAGCATGCCTGAAGCCCTGGGTTTGATTACTGTACTACATACATAGAAAAAGCCAGAAGTGGCACTGTGGATCAAGTGGTAGAGTGGTAGCCTTGAACAAAAGAAGCTCAGGGACAGTGCCCAGGCCCTGAGTTCAAGCCCCAGGACTAGCAAAAAAAAAGTACAGATGACACCATTGTGGGGAGCTTGTCAAGAAGAATTTAGCAAAGATTTTCCTGTAAGAGTTGAGCAAAGCTACTTCCAAAAGATACCTCCGTTCTCTGAGTTTCCCATAGGAAAAGATAGGGTTGGTGAGCTTCCACCCAAAGCAAGCAGCCTTGAGGCCAAGATAGCACACCCATGGCCCGGGGCAGGGGAGAGGAACTCACTGTCAGCACTGTAAGACGTGAGAAACGCAGGAGTGAGTCAGTTTGGCTTGCTCCCTGGGTGACAAGACTGTTGAAGCTTGTGTCTTTGGACACAAGAAACATACCCTATTTCAGAAACTGCACTCTATGATTCTACCACTTTAAGAGAGCCTCTGAAACACAGTGTTGAAATCTCCATGGACATGAAACTCTTCCATCTTTTGAACATAAGAAGGCTTCCAGTCCCCCAAGAATCTAGGCCTCTGGAGATTTCCCCTAAGTCTAAGGACAGAAATGGAAACAAGAACACTTGAGGTCAAACGCTATTCGTGTTCCTCTGCTTGTTTTTCTTTCTTCGAGCTCTGTGCACACAGTGGCCTCATTCTCTCCTTAGTCAGAGGATGGCAGGACCAGGTTTTGTAAGGGAATGTGAGGAACTGAGTCTTTACCTACACACACCTGGTATTTAGTCATGGCTTTGGAAGAGGCCCCGACTCCTTTGTAAGGAGTTCCTTTGTAAGGGAGCTGGGGCTCACTCTTCCATTGGTAGGCAGTGTGTTAAGTTGCACACCGTGGACTTGCTCCTGGGTAAGCTTGAGACTTGTGATGGTAGGTGTGGCATGCCATGGAGAAGCTTTGGATGCTCCCAAAAGTTGAAGCAACTGGGATGACCTCGAGTGTGCCTGTGCTCAGGTGCCAGCAAGCTGCACTGTGGTTAGGGCTAGGGGGAAGACTTCTGTTCAGAAGTAGATGCCCTCATAGGTCTCTGCCAGTGGCTCTCATCAGGGCTGGCTGTGCCCCTGAGAAGGAAGCCCCTCCATGAAACCCTGACTAATAAGGACTCAAAAGGCCAAGTGATCCTTCTCCATTGTCCACTTTTTTTTTTTTTTTGGCCAGTCCTGGGGCTTGAACTCAGGGTCTGGGCACTGTCCTTGAACTTCTGTGCTCAAGGCTAGCACTCTACCACTTGAGCCACAGTGCCACTTCTGGCCTTTTCAGTTTACGTGGCACTGAGGAATTGAACCCAGGGCTTCATGCATGCCAGGCAAACACTCTACAGCTGAGCCACATTCCCAGGCCCTGTCTACTTTTTTTTTAATTTTATTTTACTTTATTGTAAAGATGCTGTACAGAGGGGTTACAGTTACATGAGTACATTTCTTGTCAAACATTGTTACCCCCTCCTTTGTTTTTCTCCTACTACTATCCCTTCCCTCTCCTACCTCCCCCTTTTTCCTCCCCCCTTTTTATTATTATAAACTATTTTTTTAATTTTTATTTTTTGTGAACATACTGTACAGAGGGGTTACAATTACATGGGCAAGATAATGAGTACATTTCTTATCAAGCATTGTTGCCTCCTCCTTTGTTTCCCCTTCCCATCCCTTCCATCCCTCCCTCTGCCGTCCCACATTCCCCCCCCTTTTTTGTTGGTCACGGGGCTTGAACTTTGGAGTTGAGGGACAGGTCACGGGACCTGGGCCCTGTCCCTCAGCTCTTCAGCTTAAGGTTAGTGCTTTACCACTTGAGCCATAGTGCCACTTCCGGATTTCTGGTGGTTTATTGGAGATAAGAGTTTCATAGAGGGTCTGGGAAGGTGGCTCAGTGGTAGAGCGCTTGCCTTGCATGCATGAAGCCCGGGGTTTGATTCTTCAGCACCACATAAGCAAAAAAAAAAAAAAAAAAGCCAGAAGTGGTGCTGTGGCTCAAGTGGTAGAGCGCTTGCCTTGCATGCATGAGGCCCTGGGTTTGATTCCTCAGCACCACATAAGCAAAAAAAAAAGCCGGAAGTGGTGCTGTGGCTCAAGTGGTAGAGCGCTAGCCTTGAGCTGAAGAGCTGAGGGACAGTGCCCAGGCCCAGAGTTCAGGCCCAAAAAAAAAAAAAAGAGTCTCACAGACTTTCCTTCCGGGGCTGGCTTTGAACCACAATCCTCAGATCTCAGTCTCCTGAGTAGGATTACAGGCGTGAGCCACTGGCGCCCAGTTCCTGTCTGCTACTTATGATTGGCTAATGTCAAAGCACAACAGTTTCCTTAGCCTCCACAGCCAATTCTCAGTGATGTTTTATATTCATATCTGTAGAGACCAGAATCGTTGTCTCACCAGAAGCTTCTCAATGTGGCTGGGCATTCTGGGCAAACCTGTTATTCTGACAGGTCCTGTACAGCCTGTGGCCCACAGCAGTGATGCTCGGCCCCTTTGGGACCTGGAGTGATGATTAAAATGCTGATTCCTGCTCCCGAGAAGTTCTTACTATTTACGAGGTCAGAGTCAGGGCCACAGACAGGGCCAAGGACTCGGCTTTTGAGTACCCTCTCCCCGGTGGTCCTGCAGATAGTCCAGAAATCTCACTTTGGTAAATCCTAGTGCAGCAAGTATGGATCTCCTTTCTAGCCTGAGTGTACAAGAGTGGTACCCAGTGCTGAAGACCAAACCTCAAAAGCAGGCATATTTCCAGTACTGCCACATTGCACTTATCATGGTGATGGTTAGAATTTCTGAGAGCCTGCTGCAAGCCCTCCACTGCTCCACTGTTTTCTTCTCTCAGCAGTTCTGAGAGAATAAGGAGCCTGCAGAGCTGAATTGGAACCCAGGGACACGCCCTTTCTACCACGTCAAGTGACCGGGCTCATGGACTCCCTAGGGCCATGGCCTTTGTCACTTTTGGAAGAGTTATAGTTGTTTGTGCAGAAGTGATATTGAATGGCGGGGTGGGGGCTCCTGGTATCCTCTTCCCAGAGCCCTTCCAAGGCCTTTGTGCAGTGTGACGTCGGGCCCTAACTCGTGGGGCAGTTTGCCACTAAAAATTAGCTTCTATTCCTGTTGCTTTTGTCTGGTGACCTGACCCAACAAATTGCTTTCTGTTCCCTGCGTGAAGCGGGGAAGCACAAGGGCTAAACATAGCGCTGATTGTTTTTACTTTCTTATATTGTACTTCTGAGTGATAAAGATAGGAACAATCGCAATTTTTATCTGCACTGCAGACAGGACCATTGGCCACCTGGCTGGTGTTGATACACAGTAGCTTGTGCTTCGCATTCTCAAAGTGTGTCAGACATAACTCTGCCAACCAGGAGTAAACTACTTGCTTCAAATGCCGCATTCTATGGCCTGGATGGTTCAGGGAGTTCAAGCTACAAGCTAAAGAGGGGTCACCTGTGCCAAGGACGAATGGCAAGTAAGGACAAATGAACACCACAGCCCCGTTTGCAACCTGTGCTAGTATTTTATCGTCTGCTCCCTCCCTGCTGTGTGCTGAGTTCCGTGTTGGAGTATGTTCCAGAGCCATGGCCTAGTGGAAGTAGATGTGTAAGCGATAATTAAGGGTCAGTTAACATGTGCACCACGTGATTGCAAGCCTTGAACTTCCATTTTTTCTGCCTCAGCATCACAAATGCTGAGACTACAGGCATGTGCCACCATGTTTGACTTGAATTAGGGGTTTTCAAGGGTGGTTTTGGTTCTTTGTGATTCTTGCCTGATTTCTGGTCATAGGAAGTTGGGTGCCTGAGTGTGGCTGGGGTAATAGTAGGGGGATGGACCTAGGTGCCAGTTTATATCTTTTCCAAGAGGTAGAGGGCAACTGCCAAGAGGCCATAGAACAATTGACAAGGGTTTCAAACACGTCCCCTAGAGACAGGAAGGAGGTGTGACTAGAGTAGAACACTGAGAGTGGAGAAGCACTGAGATTCCGGATGGCCACAGAAAGGAGTGGAGCTGCCAGACAAGGAAGATGAGGTGTTTGTGTCCTTCTGGCTCCCAGTTCCTCTTCTCATAACTTCCCCACAGAGCTGGAGAATTCCAGGCTAGCGAAACAGCATGGGACAGCAAGTGGTCTCCTGTGAGGATGGAGCCACCTCTTCTAATGTCATTGGTTTCTTGGCCCTGGCTGAGACCCATCTGCTCCGTGCCACAGACTCCAGCCAAGGCTTCTGGGCCTTGCTGCACTGTGGTGGGGGTATCACTGGTTTCTCCCTCAGCCCAGCACATTACTGGTCCTGTGGTGCCTTTGTGCCTTGTCCCAAAAGGGAAGCTGCCGGCTGGCTACTTCCTGCAAAGCCAAGAAGGCAACCCAAAGGAGGATGAGGGCTAGACCCGGGCCTCGCCTGGCTCACTTCCTCAGCTCAGTCAGTGCTCGGCCCTGTGGCTCAGTGGTCACAGACCTCCCCGCTTTGCCAGTTCATCTGTCCTCATGGAAAATGAAGAGACTAGAAAAATAAGAACAGGAAGATACAATGAGCCAGCTACCTGCCAGTCCACAGTGACGTGGTTTCTTCACATGTAACAGTACATGTGCTACTAACGAGGAATCACTGCACTTCTTTCCATAGTAGCACTCCACAGTATTGAATGGTATTGAATTTGCTGCTTCACATGTCCTGTTATTTCTTGACAATTTACTCAACCGGTCTCCTACTCAGGGATAGAGATAGTTCGGCTGTTACTTTTACCATCTTGACAAATACCATCATACATAAATGGCCACTCTTTTCTTAGGTAGGTTTCCTTCTTCTCTACCAGACAGTCATGACTTGTTCCATGTCAGTTTGTATCTCTTCTAGCACTGCTTTATTGTTGTCTTTAGCTGTGCTCTGACTTGCTCATAATGTCAAGTAGTTTAGAAGATTGTGACTACTCACAGGGGTTGCTTCCCAATGAACACAACTTACAAAAAGATCCTTTTTTTGCCTTTTTTTTTTTTTTTGTGCCAGTCCTGGGACTAGAGCTTCTTTTGCTCAAGGCTAATGCGCTACCACTTGAGTCACAGCACCACTTCTGGCTTTTTCTATGCATGTGGTACTAAGGAATGGAACCCAGGGTTTCATGCATGTTAGGCAAGCATTCTACCACTAAGCCACATTCCCAGCTCTCCTTTTTTGTAAAGTTTATCTTTGCAAATAACTTATCAAATACAGGAACACGTGTCTAGAAGGGACAGGTCAGGGCCAGGAAGATTCTGGGATGAGGAAAATTGGGTATTTTGTTCTTAACTGGCCTTCGTGGGCTTACAGATAATACTTCCTGCATTTGAAGCCTGTTAGGCTATGTCCCCTGTGCCCCCTGGTTAGGGTTCCAGTTCCTCAGCTTGTCGCTTGTCCTCAGCAGGGTACTCAAGAGATAGGAGCTTCATTTTCATCACTGATCTGGCTCCCCGCCCCCTGCCCCATCCCACAGTCTGCATTTTTAACCGCCTAAACTCACTCAGCAGCTGGTGGTTATGATGTAGTCCAGAGCAGGTCTCTTGGTGGCCTTTGAGAAGTGGCCCCTACCACGGAGCCAGCTACCTCTTCCTTCCTGACTGGAGTATGTGGCACAGCTTTCTGACCTGTAGCACTTGTTTCCTGATTCTAAAGCCCGTGCCAGACTCCCCTGTGGTTCCCTTTAGCACTATAGTATATTAAAGAGAGAATGGCCTTGGGCCCAGACCAGGCTGGTTTCATTGTGGTTATGTTAGCTGTACAGCCCTGGACCAGTTACTCAACTCCCTCCAAGTCTCAGTCTCCCCTCTGGGCCATGATGGTCCTGCACGTAGGGTACTGTATGGATTGCGGGACCCAGAGAATGCTCAGTGAGTGAGCAGCAGAGGTGTTTAAAGACTTGCTAAATATAATTTCAGGTTTACTGCTGTCCTCCTCCTAACTTCCCAACCCAAGCCACTTCTATGCACACAACTTAGGAATATGTACAAGTCAGAAAATACACCATGCTAACGTGTTGATTCTTGAGAGCGTTCTGTGATTATTTACTTTTGCACTGTAACTTAAATATAAGAGCTCTGCCAAGGTTATCTCTGCATCTCCTAAAATTCCCAGAATGGTATCTGATTCCATAGCAGAGAATCAACAAATAGTTCTTGAATATTTTAGTAAGCTAAAAGTTCAAGGGCAAATTCAGCATTTCATAGTGGGGGTCGCTTATTTATTCGTGCATTCAAGTTCAGACCTGAATGTGTAAGTTTAAATTGTACCTTTAAGTCTGCAGCCCAAGACTTGTTCTTATGGATTTTAATTATTTTAAATATCCTCAGTTTTAGCAAGAAGTCAAATGAAACTAGGCATGGTGGCACATGCCTATAATCCTCACTACTCAGGCGGTAGAGATTTGGAGGATTACTTTTGAGGCCCTCCTGAAGCAAAAAGCTAGACCTCATTGCAACCAACAAGCTAAGTATAGTGGTATGCATCTATGACCCCAGCTACTGGGAGACATAGATAGGAGAAATGCAGTTGGAGATGGGTACTGGACAAAGAAAAAGACTTTGACACACACACACACACACACACACACACACACACACACACAAAAAAACCCCCAAGAAACTAAAAAGACTATAAGTGTTCAAATCCTAGTACTATACCAGGAAAACAAAGCAAAACAGGTGAACACAAAGTACTGTAATTAGCAACTGTTGCTCATATTGTCGAACATTTGGTGGAGGGAACATATGTCCATGAATATGCAATTTGTATTATCAGCAAATGTTTTAAAGGTGGTGTTGAGATGTAGTACCTGCCCCATTTTGACCATGGTCATCTGATATGTCAGAAGCTCACCTGTGTATGGTCTGCCGGTACTGAGTCCTGTCCACAAAGCATCAGGGAACTGAGCCAAGGACATAGCAAATGTGTGGCTGTCTGCCACTTGCAGGGAAAATGTGAGAGAGATTTTGGGTGGAAAATGTTGCTCTGTGTTTTTCCAGGAGGCATTGCTTTCTGTTGGGAAGAAAACCAAATCAGAAATGACAGGGATGTATGCGAATCCCCAGCCTCACTCTGCTTCAAGCTCAGCTTGTTGGAAGTCACTCACTTCCATTCTCCGAGCCTCAGTTTCCCTTCTGTGAAATGGGATTGAACTGGGTAGTTTTTAGCCTTTTGAACTCCAAAGATTCCTTGTGGCTCATAGGCTGTTGGTGTAGAAGTAGAGGACTGCTGAGAGGGCCTCTAAAGTCTGATTTCCTATTTGTTATTTATCCACCAGAAAATGACAGATGGCGAGAGCTGGACAGGAAATGTCCTCTTCAGATTGACCAGCCGAGCACCAGCATCTGGGAATGCCTGCCTGAAAAGTGTCAGGACAGCTCCCTGTGGCACCGGGAGGCAGTGACTGCTTGTGCAGTGACCAGCCTGATCAAAGACCTCAGCATCAGCGACCACAATGGGAATCCCTCGGCACCCCCCAGCAAGCGCCAGTGCCGGTCACTGTCCTTCTCCGATGAGATGTCCAGCTGCCGGACGTCTTGGCGGCCCTTGGGGTCCAAAGTCTGGACTCCTGTGGAGAAGAGACGGTGCTACAGCGGGGGCAGCGTCCAGCGCTACTCCAGTGGTGCCAGCACCATGCAGAGGAGCTCCAGCTTCAGCCTCCCTGCCCGGGCCAACGGGCTCTCCTCGCCGTGCCACCAGGCTGGGCTGCACCGCTTTGGGGGACCGTCCTGCCAAGGGCCACTGGGCTCAGCCCCCTGTGGCCAGGGGGGTGACAACTGGATCCCGGAACCGCACCCTGTGGGAGGGGGCCGGCTAGACCTGCAGCGGTCCCTCTCCTGCACGCACGAGCAGTTTTCCTTCGCAGAATACTGTCCACCCTCAGCCAACAGCACACCTGCCTCAACGCCAGAGCTGGCGAGACGCTCCAGTGGGCTCGCCCGTAGCCGTTCCCAGCCATGTGTCCTTAATGATAAGAAGGTCGGCGTGAAACGGCGGCGCCCCGACGAAGTCCAGGAGCAGAGGCCTTCCCTAGACCTTGCCAAGATGGCACAGGTAAGCATCCAGTGGCCTGGAGGGTGTGCTGGGGTCTCTGTTGTTCCTGGTCCATTCAGCTAAGTATATGGTGTTCATTCCAGAAGCTCCCAGGAGTGGCTTCATTTCCTTGTTTTAAGAATCCTAATCAAGGCTGACCACATGGTCAAGTGCTTGTGTCTAGCATGTTTGAGGTTCTAAATTCAAACCATAGTACTAACAAAGATTCTAGAATCCTGTGTAAAGAAAAATGATTTCAAGGGTTTTCTGTTTTTCTGTTTTTTTTTTTGCTGGTCCTGGGGCTTGAATTCTGGGTCTGGGCGCTGTTCCTGAGCCTCTTTTTGCTCAAGGGTAGTGCTCCTACCACTTTAGCCACAGCTCTATTGCCTTTTTCTGTGATTAATTGGTGATCAGAGTTGCAGATGTTCCTGCCCCGGCTGGATTTGAACCTTAATCCTTAGATTTCAATCTCCTGAGTAGCTAGGATTACAAGCATGAACCACTGGCACCCCAGCCTAAAATTGCTGTATCAAAAATATCTGTTTCACTGGGCACCCGTGGCTCACACCTGTAATCCTAGCTACTCAGGAGGCTGAGATCTGAGGATCTGGGTTCAAAGCCAGCCTGGGCAGGGGGGTCCATGAGACTCTTCAATAAACCACCAGAAAAACCGGAAGTGGTGCTGTGGCTCAAGTGGAAGGAATGGTAGCCTTGAGCTGAAGAGCTCAGGGACAGTACCCAGGCCCAGAGTTCAAGCCCCATGTCCAACCTTAAAAAAAAATCTAGCTGGGCACCGGTGGCTCACACCTATAATCCTAGCTACTCAGGAGGCTGAGCTGAGGATGGCGGTTCAAAGCCATCCCGGGCAGGAAAGCCCGTGAGACTCTTAACTCCAATAAATCACTAGAAAGCCGGAAGTGGTGCTGGCTCAAGCGGTAGAGTGCACTTGCCTTGAGCTGAAGAGTGCAGGGACAGCGCCCAAGCCCAGAGTTCAAGCCCCACGACTGACCCAAAAAAAAAAAGTGTTTCTCTATTGAAAACATGTTTTTTTCCCTGTGAAGCATAATGTTGGTGGTACTGGACAGACAGATGGGAGAGGCAGGCATGGATGGGCAGTGACCAAACACTGATGGGCTCTTCACCGGAGGCCTTTCTTCAGGACCCACTATGCGCCCATTTTGAGACACTGACAGTCACAGTCACTTGGGTTGTGCTCATCCATAGGTCAGGGCCACAGATACTAACTAATATTAAGAGAGCATGTTGGAGAGAGAAGCGTATTCATTGATTATACTGTTAAAAATGTTAAACCACCAAACAGCTGTGATCAGTACCCTCTGTGACTGCCAGCGTTCACCACAAGAAGGGCCTCTGGCACATGCCAGTGTCCTGTGGACTTCATCCTCTGTCTTGGAGCCCTGCCTAAGGCCAACACTGATGTTAGGTATTGGTCTACAAGAGATGAACACCATCATCAGGACAGTCTCTGAGTCTCAGGACTGGCTACATTTGATTCTTGCCAGGGAGGCCCAAGGATTCGAATGTGGTGGTGAGGCCCAGGGTGTAGGGCTGCTCTGGTGACATCAGAGCGGGTGGGTGGGCCTTGTGCCCATCTGGGAGTCTCAGTTACTTCGTGCTGTAGTACACCCATGATTTTTCTAGTCTTTGGGGACAGACATATTGTTGTTGCTTGGTTTGGGGAGATGGATACCTGCTTGCTGGTCAGGGGTGCTCTTAGAAGGATTGGCTGTGTTCTTCAGACCATGGGCACGTCCTGGGCAGGCAGGCTCATGCTGTCTGCTCTGCTGCAGATGGGCACAGGCCGCAGGCTGTTGTCTTAGCTAGGCCTCTTCCTGCATGGGAATGGAAACTATTTCTGTCCATGGAGCTTTCTCCTGTCTCTGTAGTTCCCCTTTCAGCCTAGGGGGTCCCCTGTAAATGAGGAGGCACAGGTGTCTCCAGGTTAGGAGATGCCTGGCCCTAGAGTCCAGACTTGGGTTCTGGTGCGGGCAGCTGGAGCTGCTGGTGATGTGTTGTACCTCCCCGTGGCCAGGGTTCCACTGGAGGAGGAACCTAGAGAAGAAGTGTGGGGCCCAGAACCTGCCTGCTTCTTATCGTCTCTCTCCACCCTGGGTGTGTCCCTTTCTCCCTGTGTCACGGACATTTCTGACTTGAGTGCCTTGACAGTGATTAAACACATGCCTTGGGCACCAAGAGACAGCTTTTTCTTTCAGATGAATTTAAATAAAAAGTCTGGAAAGGTGATCGCTCTGAATGGCTTCTGAAGGAAACTCAGAACCCTGAGTTCTGAGTGCAGTGCATAGTCTCAGCTAGCTTTATAATACTGAGCCTATTTTATTAGCTAATAAGCTAGAGAGGTAGTAAAAACAACTAACACATGTTATTATATTTTACTAGCCACAATCTGGAATAACACCACTGGCATTGCTGGAGACATTTTCCGGCCTCAGTTGGGTAGAAACTGTTTAAAAATATATTACTCGGTGGGTCCATGCCCAGATGTATAGATTGCTTCATTTGCTCCAGGCAGGCATCCAAGATCCAGGAAGGCATGCTACAGCCTGAGGAGGCTGTCCTGGTTCAGCCTGTCTGCCTTTGGCCTCCTGCTCAGCTTCGAGCCTTAGGTGGCACAGTATCCAGGAAAAGTAGAGAGAGTCCCTAGGAAGCATGTGTAACTAATGATCGGGGGCAGAGCCATGAGGATAGAGCTATGGACCCCTGAGCCATCTCCAGTGGGGTATCCAACCCTGCCAGCTCACTCTGCCTGGGGTTGTGGACTCTGCCCGCAGTGGCACCTCCACTGGATGATTTCTAGCTTGAGGAAGGGCAGGCCAATGGCCCTGGAACTCCTTATGTGATCATGAGAAGCCCTGGACTTGGCTGGTCAGTGTAGCGGCCTGAGCCTGGGTTCATAACCATGGCCCTGTTGCTAGTGGTATAGTGTCCAGTCCACTGCTGGAGGGATGGCTGAGGCCAGACTAACTGCCCACACAAGGACCCTCGCTTTCTGTGCTGTGGCTTGAGTCATTTGTAATACCAGAAAGCCTGCGGGGTCTATGCAGACCTATGCCTATGAGAGAAAGGCTTGTAGGTGGCTGAGTATCTGTGGAAGGAAAGGTTTGGTGCAGGCCCTTGCTCCTTTTAGCTGGCTCACAAACGGTTGCTGGGCCTTTGATCTTGCTGTGTGCTCGACTTGTGTGTTCCTGTGAAAGAGTCCCTTTGCCTGTGGCTTCTGGAACCAGACACATGAACACTTCAGATTAAAGGTGCAAAGTATCTTTTCAGTTAGACTTTTGGAACAGCTGGGTATTCTGATAAACCCTGGCTGACTGGGCTGCAGAGCAGATCTTGAGGGTATGGGAGCATGCAGGGGCTCTCCCCCTGTCCTTATAGCCAGGGCTGGTGGGGATCAGAGCCCTTCCAGCCTGCCAGCAGAAGAGGTGCTAGAGCGAGACCTGAGAAAGTCAGATGGCCGAGGAAGGCAGAGATTTCTGAGATCCTGGTTCTGTTCTTGTCTGCACTGCAGCTGAGTTTAGCAGGAGCAAGTGGCTGGGCATAGACATGGCTTAGGATCAAGTTTGACTTGGCTTGTCCATTTCATCTTCTCGTAGAGAAACTGGGATTCTGCTGGTTGCTTGGCCCACCAGGGTCCTTTGGACATATTTCATTTTGGGTTTGCGTTTATAATGGAACATGGACAAACAAAAAGGCCTCTAGAAGAGGGAGACTGGAACCTTAGGGAAATTGCTAAGTAGCTCTGTGTAGCAAATACCACAATTAGGCCAACATAGGACTGTGGGAGAAATACCATGTGTGTATAATATATTTATGTATGTATGCATCTGTACATGTGTATATCTGTGTGGATATGTATCTGTGTCTGTGTGCGTGTATCTATACTATATATATGTGCATTTTTGTCTGTGTGCACACACACTCACTGGCTGGCACAGGATGAATGCAGACAGCATGGTCTCTGGGGCGGATGGGCAAGTGTGGGTCTGTTGTGAGCAACTTGAAGCAAAAGGGAGGTTGGAGGGTGGGTGTTTCCTGGAGACACCCTCACACTAAGCACTCCTTTCCTCTTGTTCTTCTTGCCTCCTGTGCTATCCTGTCTGTCTGTCTGTCTGTTCTTGCCATTTACTGCTACTTGTTTGTTCATCCTCTTGCCTTCTCCTCCTCCTTTTGGAAACAAAGGAGGCCCAGGTCTGCCTGCAGCTCAGCCCTTCCTGCTGCAAACTCATGTTGAAAGTCCAGGGTTATGAAATGGTGACAGATCTGGATTTGCCCCCATCACAGAAAGTTGGCTGTATGTGCATTCCTGTCTTGCCTTTGTTACCCTTGAAACCAGGACGGAAAGACCTGTGGGAGCCCTACAGCACCCTTGTGGGCACAGCCGTTGTTAGCCAGCAGCAGAGGCCCGTGGCTCACTTAGGAGTGAGGATGAGACAAGGGTGGGGGTAAAAATGGCTTTCAGATGGTCTTTGCTCATGTTTCTTAAAGCTCCAGTGTCAAGACTGTGGGCAGGAGCTCCCGATGGGGCTGTAGTTTTATTATTTGGGGGCGGGGGAGGCTGTAGTTGACTTGGCCACGTGGAGGGAAGTGAGGAGTGGCCCAGAGAGGGAAATGTGCCTATCCTCCTGGTTCCTGCTATGACCCCTTGGATCCATAGAGTGAGGGGCTTGAAGGCAGCCCGGCGAGTCAGTGTTTCCCCATCGGCCTGGTTCAGTCTTGCCCATCTTCTCTCCAGTAATTTCCTCCTGTGGTGGCCTTCAGAGTCCCAGATGCTTGGGGTGTCTCTGAGGCTGCAGCCTCCCTGTAGTACGGTGACTGTGTGCCATTGAGGGCAGGGCTGGTCTGAACACAGGAGCTGCTTATCCACAGGGTTGCACTGACATTAACGATTGCTCATTAAGGCCTGATTTGACCACCATGTCTTGCTTGTTTCTCAAGCCTCGTGTAACCATTTCGACATGGATCATCTATGAGCAAAGATTTCAGAAAACACAAAACTAAGACTACTTATTGAAGTCGGGTGCTGGAGGCTCTCACTGTATACCTAGCTACTCAGGAGGCTGAGATCTGTGGATCGCGGTTTGAAGCCAGCCTGGCCAGGAAAGTCCATGAGACTCTATCTTTAATTAACCACCAGAAAACCAGAAGTGGCCTGTGACTCAAAGTTGCAGAGCGCTAGCCTTGAGTGAAAAAGCTCAGGGATGGTGCCTAGGCCCTGAGTTCAAGCCTCCTGATTGACAAAGATTACTCCTTGAATGCTATCCTTTGAGTGTTCCAGTCCCTGCCCTATTTTTAACCCCAACCTGGTCCAGTTAAGAGCAACAAGTTATATTTTTCAACTGTGATTCAAACAGAAGCAAGGCATTCATAGGGAGAGGTCATATGCTGAACCAGGTTTGATTGATTGATAGCAGCTGCCCACACATTGTATCCGGCCCTTCTTACCCCTCCCTGAAGAGGCCTCAGAACCAACCAGCAGCAGCTGTTGTGTTAGCAGATGTTTGAGGGACCTGTGAAAGCTGGCCAGGGCAGTTTGGAGAAGGAAAAGAGCAAGGGGTAGAAACAAGATGCCACACATACTTGGGGCTCTACTAAGAGCTGGGGTCCTGTGGTGAGTGCAGGAAAGCGCGTCAGGCAGGGCCACCGGGCTTCACCGGCTGAGGAGCAGTCAAAGCAATTAGCAGGATTATGGCAGATTCTCAGAACTTGTCGCTCTTTGCTGGACTGGGGCATCCTTGGGTGAAGTTTCCACTGGCCAACGTCTGCTCTGTGCCCTGTGTGTTAGTGGGACCACCCTTAACAAGGAACAATGGCCTTAGTTTCTTTGTGGAGTTGGCCCTTCATACTACTGGCTGTGTGATCTGTCTAGGAAGCCCCTGGCAGCTGCAGACCAGCTGTGCCATTCTCTGACAAGTCCCTAGGCTGTAGGCCTGGTTAACCTGAGCCTCCATGGCCTTCTTTTGTCCAGGCTGCCCAGTGGCCAACATTTCACCTGTTTGTACTCTCAGCCTCCTTTCTAGCATGCTAGGAAATGGTGCTGATGGCAAGAAGAGGAATTCAGAGATGGATCACCCTTTACCACACTGAGTACAGACAAGGTGTGAAGATCCGCTCAGGGAGGGAGGCACAGAAAGCCCTAGAATTCCAGTTGGAATAGAAGAAATGCTAAATAAAAGTAAAGGCAAAATCTTCTGTAGGCACATGGGGAGTATTTGGACTAGAAGCCACCCCAAGATGGCTCCTGAGACTGGGCTCTCCAGGTGTAGTGGATGCTGAGCCATAGCAGTTAGTGTGCCTCCTTCCCCTGCTTTCGGCAGGCAGGCCTTGCAAATCAGCTGTGGCAGTGATGTTCAGGTGGACTCAGTGGGGGCCATCTTGGCAGCCACTGCTAACTGATGGGTGATTGGTTACATCTGCCTTCTCTGCTTTGGCAATATCCCCTCACTTTAGGGCGAGGCCTCTAGTGTGCGGGGAGTATCGGTGACTTGCCCTACAAAGGAGAGCCTGGGCCTCTAGATACCCAGGTTCACTGCTTCTGCTGTTAGGCTTGGGCCTGGGTGAGGCTGGGGCCAGGTGAGCAACGGTGGGGTGTAGTGTGGTGGTGTGAGGTTGGAGCTTTGGAGTTAGGCAGGCCAGGGCTCAGCCCCCATCCTGCCACTTCCGGTCTTTGGGCAGTCACTTGGCTTTAAGCCTGGGTGTCTGTGTCTGTAAAATGGGGAGCACGGGAGGAGCGATGTAGTATGGGCCTGGCACACAGTTGGCTCTTGAAGAACACAGCTTTGATGAGGCCTGCAGCCTCCTCCCATGCGCTCACATGACGCCCCTGGCTGTCCTCTGCACTCGCTGCTGGTGGTGGGTGAGCCAGGATCCCGCCACCTGTGGAGCACGCTGGGACCTGGCCTTCCTTTTCTCTCAGAGATAGGTGTGTCAGTGCCCCATACAACCAAGTGAGGGTTCTGTTCTTGGAGGAACCCCCTCCTCAGCCCTTGTTGCCATCCTCGGGCTGCATTTGCAGTCGGGCCCAATGTTAACACAATAGCTTTGATCTTCCAGGGAAGAGAAAAGAGTTCAGCTGGGGATATGCCAGGGAGGCAGCTTTTCTTGCCACCTGGTGATTTTCCATGCTTCTGTTGAGAGCCATTGTGAGCAGGGAGCTTGGGGCGATGTGAGGTGATGATGCTCCCTGGCTCTCAGGGGCAGGTGCCTCTTCACACGAGGCAGTGCCAGGATGAGAGCCCCTGCAGCACCCTGGGCATGCTTGGAACGCCCTTGCCAGTCCCTCTTGGTGCTGGCAAGGAGGCCTGGGAGACCCTGGAGGCCTGGCTTTGGGAGACCACAGCCTGTGCGCAGGAGGAAAACAGAACTTTCCCAGCCAAGCATCAGCCCGTCTCAGGACAGCTCCAGCCCTGCCATGGCGTGCGGGAAGTGTAGGAAAGGCCCAGCGGTCATTCCTCTCACCGCTGATCAGCTCAATTCCAAGAATCCTCCAAGCCCTTAGAGTGCAAGGTGAGGAATCTCTGTGGCCTGCGCTCACATCTGCGCTCACAGCCATCTCCTTCTGACCACTTCCTCTCCGTGCTCCTGAATGCAGCTCTCAGTGTGGCAGCTGACTCTTAACACTCTGTCCCTGTGTATGTGGTCCTAGGCCCTATGTGCTGTTTACAAGTGTACTCATTTAGTGTGAGAAGAGAAGACATTGCTACCTACGTAATGAAAGGAAGATGGAGGCACAGAGAGGCTGTTAACGCCCAGGATGAGAACTGAGCTGCCCTAGAGGCAGAGCTCCAGCAGAGGTCCCAGACTCCCACCCACTCTGTCCCCTCATTGTTTCTGCCCATGCTCTCTGCTTCTCCTTCAGCAGACTGGGAACAACACAAGGGTTTCCCTAAAGTTTAGAGGATTAAGGAAGGCTGGATCTGGAGGTGGGATTCCTAAGCCTGGTCTTTCAAGGCCTAGGACATTCGCCTGTTGCCCGAGCCTCAGGCCAATGCCCTCTCCATCTCCAGAGCACCAAAGAAGCCTTGGGGTTGACTGGTGTTGAGCTGGGTACAATCTCATAATTGTTTGGGGAAACTGTCCTAATCCGTAATGTTGTGTGTTTCCAAGGCATGGGTGGTTAAATGTGTTCTTCTTCCTGTTTGATGTTTGATAGTGGCAGGATAAAAGACCAGGAACCCAGTGTCCTGTTCACATACTGTGGGTGTGGTTAGCGTTTGCAAGACAGCAGGCTGCTGAGGTCTTTTTGAAATGCATTGGAATCACAGCTATGAGGGAAATGAGCCAGGGGCAGAAACAGCAGCCACAGGGGGTGGCCAAGGCAAGCCTCAGAGCAGGACTCTTGGCTGAGTCTATAGGATATGTTGGAGCCCACCATGGGAAAAGGAGAGCGTCCAGGCAGAAGCATACGGCCGGAAGTCAGTGTCAGGAAGATGCTGGAAGGAGCCCAGGTGGTTGGAGCAGAGTAGGGTAGGGGCCTGACACACCTCCTCACTAGATCTTCATAGTTGGGCTTGTATTCCAAGTGCAGGGTAGAAGCATTTGAGGACTTGACAAAGCACCTTACAAAGCTCCTATAGGTTCTGATGAGCAGTATGGCTGGAGGGTTCTAGAGGAGGCAGGGAGTCTAGCCAGGAGGGCTATTGATTGCTAAACCGGGGGTAGGCAGTGTACATGCTGGTGCATGTTAAGGTGGGACCAACAGGATGGGCTATAAAGGGTTAATCTTGTTGCCCACTATAGCATAGGGTGGGGCAGAGTGAGCAACCTTAACTCCCTTTCCTAACAGGGTTCCCTGAGGGCACAGGGGTTGCTGACTGCAAGACTCTCTTTCCCTGATGTGCAGAACTTGATCTTACCTCCTTAGAAATGAGGCTGAGGGGCTCAGCATGACTTGCTCTGCACTTCCAGATCACCATGGAACTGTCTCAGCCCTCAGTAGCTCAGTGGCTGGCCAGCAGGCTGCTTTTCCCCTCTACTGATGCTTCTCTGTCCTTATCCCCTTTAGGGGAACCCTATTTCCATCTTGGGGCTGGAGGAAAACTTGGTGGGTGAGGGTCAGAGGAGAATTCTTCATAGTTTTGGACAGTTGTCAGGCTGGCTCTCATCTGGTCAGTTTACAGCTGCTTGGAGCAGCATCTCCAGAAAACACAGGGACTTTGATGGCCTCTCTGATCTCTGATTAAAGTCCAGTAATCCTCAGTGGGCCTGGAAGGGACTCCTGACACACCCTAGTAGGAGTTTGGCGTTCCTTGTCTTGTTTCTGCAGTCTTACCAGGGACATCAGGATGATGACTCCTTTGAAGTATCCCTAAGCCCTGGATGAGCATGGAGCCTGCAGGGCTTCTGAGAGCCCAGTGAGGACCAGAGCAGGACACAGAGCCGTCCCTGAGATGAAGTGTGATTGATGGCTGAGCCAGGCCCAGAGCTGAGCCTGTCTGTGCCTGTCCCCTGGGGCTGTGCAGGCTGCTGGCCTGCATGGGTGCTCCATGCCATCAAGCCTTAGGTTGGCCTGTTTTACCTTTTGCGTCATAGCCCTCTGTTGTCCCAGGCATTGCGGCAACAGCATTCGCCTGTTGATGGGAGCTGATTCATCTAGAACATTCTGTGGTTTCAGCCAATGCTGTATTGCCACCCATTTTTGCAGCTTCAAGTTGAGAGCTGAGAAACATAAATGGCCACATAGAAGAGCAAATCTTTTGCTGCAGTCCCTGCGGCTGCAAGAGCCTGGCTTGACTAGACTCTAGTGTTAATTGCCTATTTATGGCCAAAAGATTAACAATGCCTCCTTTGAAAGCTAGAGTGGTACTCTTGGAGAATTCCTTTTGGGGAGGGGGAAGGAGTAGCTTTTTTTTTTTTTTTTCAATCTTTCAGAAAATAAAAGCAATCATTGGTTCCAAAATAATGACACACCACAAGCTTAATTTGTGGTTGTGTGTGTCACCGAAGGGCATCAGGCACTCAGCCCTGTCCCCGGTTACATGCCAGTCACATTTGCTATTCATGGAGTGGGTGGGGGAACAGCTGTCCCCTGCTCCAAGCTTTGTGCCCCAGGACCATCCAGGGCCTGGCTAGAGCCAGCCGCACCCCCATATTGCGTTTTAGGGAGTCAGTGAGAATGAAGCTAGGGAGGCTTCCAAAGAACTGAAAGCTAAGAAGAGAATGTGCATGGTGAAGCAACTGCAGAAAGCTAGGGGCTGCAGAACAGAAGCCAGCTTCCTGAGGTGTGCCAGCCTGCAGCCTGCAGGCCTCAGGGGTGGGCACTGCCCCAGGAGAAGAGAGGGCAGTGAGGTCTCTGTGAGTGTGCTGAGAACTGAGCTCTCCCTGGGTCTCAGCGTAGCTGGGTGATAGTGATGACACAGGAAATGGACAGGAGAGGCAAGCCCTTCCCCCTCCTGTGCACAGGCTCCTTGAACATGACTGTAGGTTGCCCAAGTCCTCCTGTAGGCCCACAGCGTTTGCTTCTCTTGTCAGGTCCTCACCTGCCTCTGCTGGGGGCGCTGAGGCTGTCTCTGCAGGACAGGAAGGGGTGGATGATGTGTAAGCAAATGGCAGGCAAGGCCATCTTTCACGAAGATCTGATAGACTGGTGAGATTGGGGTTGCCTAGCAGGAGGAAAGGAGATTGAGGTGGCCAGCTGTAGACTAGAGGGACAGAGGTGATAGTTGTACACATCGAGAGGAGAGATGAGGTCTGCCATGTCCAGAAAGTGAGGTGGCACCCTGTGTCTAGTGGGCATCAGGCGCTGCCAGGCTGGTGTGGCTGAGGGTCCTGAGCTGGAGATACAAAGGCACATAGGATCAGCAGGGCCCTGGAGAAGAGAGGGCTTTTGTCCAGACGCCCAGATTTGAATATCAATCAGCTGGAGCCAGGCTCTGATGGGGATGCCTGTATCAACCACCTGACCTCACTGCTGCGGTTATTTTCAACTGTGGAGACTTGACCTCAGATGCTCCAGGAAGCAGTGGCACAGAGGTCACGGCAGGAAGACATGTGAGGGTGAAACCACATGGGGGGAAGCACTTGAGCAGGGCCCCGGCTAGGGGGCGGGGTGAGGGAACCAGTCAGGTGCCTCCTGCAAGGACCTCTTGGGGTGAGGAGCGCCACTTCTGCATGCTGGCTGCTGCATGCTGGCTGCTGCATGCTGGCCTTCCAGGCTGCCTCCTGGTCCTCCTCTCACACCTCCTCTCACACCGCCTAGGCCTAGTTGTGGAAAGTCAGCTTCCAGCTCTTCCCCTGAGGGCCAGCTTGGGCCCCACCTTGGGCATGTGGTTCTGTCACTTTTCTTGGGAGGGACACTTCTCAATCTATCTTTCAGGGAAGAAAGTAGACTGTCTGAGGTGTTTTTGTTTGCTTGTTTACATGGCCTGACAGTGGCCCCAGGTAGCTCACTGCCCCTCCCTGTGCCTGTGTCCTCTTCCTCATGGATCGAGGCCACGCGGCCTGGAGCGTGACGGGGTCTCAAGGGCAGGTTGCCAGCACTCTTCCTTGGGTACTTGTGATCTTGAGCAGGATCATCTTTTCTCTATAAGATTTTCCGTCTGGAGCATCGATAGAGATTTCACTGTCATTAACTTGGGGTGTCATCACAAAGGGGATCAGGGCTGTTCTTTTTTTTTAATTAATTATTTTTTATTTGTGAACATACTGTACAGAGGGGTTACAATTACATGGGCAGGATAGGGCTGTTCTATCAGGGAGCCAGATACAAACAGGCTTGCCTGCTCCCCCCAACTGGGGCTGATCTAGGTCAGAAGGGATGAGGAGGTCATGTCTCTGCAGGACTCTGCCATTGAGCTTCCTGTACCCGCTGCAGCCTCAATCCACCTGAAATTCCTGGTGTGTGGCCAGGGCAGCTGGGAGCTGGGAGGTGGCAGCAAATGAGGGGGATAGGAAGGTTGGGGGAGGGGGGGTGGTCTCAGAGACCATAGCGGGATCTTGAGGGGATGGTCACTGAGCCGGCTGAGCCGGGTTCTTGTGAAGCTCATCAGCTCCAAGTCCAGCTATGAGTACGAGGCTAGAAGAGGCAGGAGCAGGGATGGCCCACCATAGAATGTGGCCAGGGCAGAAGCTTCCGAGAGGTATCCTGTCTTTAACACTTTGCACCCGCCCAGCCAGTTTTCTGGCTCCAGTTTGCCCCTTCTGCATGCAGGACTTACATGAATATCTGGCTCATAGCGTCTTTTGCCTGGGAGGCTTCAGAGAAATGGCCCACGGGAATTTTCTGGGTCCTCTGATTTCAAGCAGCTACAGATTTCAACAACCCCAAAGTTAGCATGAATTGATTGAGCACCAGCTATGTACAAAGGGCCTGGATTAAGGGCTCCGGGGAGACCAGATGTGTAGGACCCATCCTTAGCTGCACAGCACTTGGGGCTGCAGAGGGCATGTTGGAGACAGCTGTGTCTAGAAGCCACCTGTAAGCTGAATCAGAGTAAGAGGAGGGATTGTGTTCTTGAGGGACCTGGACTCTGTTCTGAGTTCATTCTCTTTGTTCAGTCTATCAAGCATCTTGCAGTGCAGGCGTTCACTTCCACAATTCCCCAGTAGACATGCAGGTGTGGCCTCTTGGAGGTCACAGTACCGGTGTTGTCCCTTAGACATGTGGAGAGGGCTGTGTGACTGGTGCTCAGAGCTCTGCGCTCTGCACAATGGCCTTTGCTGAGATGAAACAAGTTGATAAAAGCTGGCCATGGCTTAGCATTTAGTCCAGGACTGTTCATGGACAGCCAGGGCTGGTTTGGGTACAAATCCAGGGATTTGTACCTCATTCTGGCTGCAGGCAACTTTGTGGAGGGAAGGCTGTGCCCGTGTGTTGGGTGCCCTCGGTGGAGAAGGGAGCTATGGAGGAGCCATGCAGAGAGCTGGTGGCTTTGAATTACCTGGACCTAAAGGCTTTTGAGGGATTCCTGGCCTATCCACAGGACAAGGCTGCTAAGTGCAGTTACCCTGGACCCTCTGTTTGGCCTCATGCACTGTGGTGATAGAGCAGGTCCTTCACTGAGGCTCAGTTTCTTGTGGGGAATCGGGAAGAGTTTATTGATTAGCTCATGAAAGGGCATGGCAGGGCCAGTGCATAGAATGCGTTACTACGCCATTTCCTGGATCCCAGGACTCTCCCATTCCACTGGGGGTTGTGGCCACAGAGAAAGTCCAGATGCCTGATCTTGGGTACAGCAAGGGCTGGCCTTCTGCCAGTCTTTTTCAGGAGACTTTCTGTGTTGAGGTGGCAGCTGACTGACTCTGTGCCACGTGCCTGAGTTCCATCCTCTGAACGGCTTCCTGAGACTTTTGAAGACTTGAGGGCTTTGTTGTCCTGATAAAAAGGCAACCCATGATGGTTCTGGGCATGTTGCCCATTCTTCTGCTCTCCTGGCCCAATATGCCATGCTCCCCACCTCCAATTGTCTAGTTTCCTAGAGGAAAAAGCATGCCAGGGTGGTCCACACGCTGTGCCAGGCATCCTTTGGTGCTCTGCCTGCCCTCTGACTCCAGGCACCTAAGGCACTGGTAAGATGGGACAAATATTCTTTCCTGTGATGGGGTCAGTTTTGAAGCCCTGGTAAGGGCTGTAGCTCTGAAGGACAACACAGAGCCCCAAGCTACCTCGTGGGGCTCTGGGAAGTGGCACAAGGCGCTGTTAAGAATTGTGTTCAGTTTGCTGGCATTGGACAGCCCGAGGGTTTACTCCAAAGGGGAGGAGAGTCCATGTATTCATTTTGACCCCTTTCTAAAATGGAGAGGGGCACCCACCCACCACATGAGTGTTTTGGGCAGTGGAGGGCTGAGTGTGTGAGCTCCTCCATGCCCGGACTGTGGGGACTGTTTGTGCTGTGGTTGGAAACTCTTGTGGCCTCTGTTTCCTGATGCCTGTTGGCATTTTTGTGCTTTGCAGTGTCCATGTAGGCAGAGAAGCTAGGACAGAGATATGGACCTTGGGATCTTGGCCCAAGGATCCTGGGTTGGTAGAAGGAGGTGAGTTTGATCTTTCCCTCATGTCTTAACATCCTCAGAAAGCTTAGAGCACCCACTATCTCTAGTCTCCAGAGGATCCTGGAGGGGTAGGTGTGGGGGGAACTCTGCATTGCTGGTAGGCCCCTGGGAGACAGTGTTGTGGGGAAAACTAAGGCCCACAGTGAACCCTTGTTAAAGACCTGAAAATCACCATGGGCAACTTCACCTCTGTCTTCTGTCTCCCTCAATGAGTGCCTAGCCCAACATGGCCTCCTACCCCAGACCTGCCACGAGGGAACCTGTATTTAACAAGATCACCAGGTGGCTCATGTGTTCTCGTGCTGTTGGGTCTGGGATGGAGAAGGTGACCCCATGGTCTGAGGCATCCCCTTGTAGATGACTGGTGCAGCTAGGGATGAGTGGTTGTCCTGAAGCTGAACCTGTATCTGATCATCACTCTGTGCCAACTTTTCCCTGCCTTGTGGTTTGGGTCACCTGCTGCCTGGTCAGTTTCTTGTCACTGTCTTTTAGGAACAGGGATGGTATGGTTTGTCTCAGGAATCTTTCTCTAGAACCAGGCGCCTCCTTTGGCCCCGCCCCGCTGCTGCTCCTGAAACTTTGGTCAGTATGCTGACAACCACATTTCTGACTCCTGTCTTGATCAGCATGTAAATAATACAGACGGTTCTTGTCACATGCACTTGGCTGCGCTTGGTGGGCAGCCCTGAGGCTGTGGAAAGGGACATAGCTGGCCTGATCCCTTCCTGATTCTGTTTCATGAGAAAACAGCACAGAGCTGACCTTCTGTCTGATTGCACCCACAGCTTCACTGCTGGGTTAGCCCAGAGTAAGAATGTAGGTGGAGACCAGCCCTGTCATCATTTGGGGTCTCCCTCATCATGAAATTCAGAGGCAAGGACAAGAGGGAACAAGGTTAGGTTTTTGAGCCTTGCCCCTCTGTGTGCAAGCACTCAGTGACCCTCTCTGGTTCCTGTGGCCCCTTTTTGCCCGGTGGGGCTTATTTGGGGTCAGTGTTGCCCATGCGCGATGACTAGTAGTATCAGAGGAGAAGCCCTGATCTGTGTGAAGAACATGGGGTTGGTTTTCCCTGGGTTCTGGAAGGCCTGTGTCTATCTGGTTCTCAGGAGCCAGTCGTGTTCTACCTATTGAATACTTGATTGAATGATGAATGAATGAACTAATGAACTGAAGCAAAGGTTCTTTTTCGATGGGCAAATCAAATGCATTGATGATAAACAAGGGCAATGCTCCATATTGGCATATTGGGCACAGAGCAGCAGGCCTGGCACTGCTTGTGCCTTGGCACGGCGCCATCATTACAACCCCAGACAGTGGTCATTTTCTGTACCTGTTTCATAGAAGAGGTGAAAGTTCAGAGTCACGGGCCAGTGTCCAAGGCCTATGCTTTTTTTTTTTTTTTTGTCAGTCCCAGGGCTCGAACTCTGGACCTGGGTGCTGTCCCGGAGACTCTTTTTCTCAAAGCTACTACTCTACCACTTGAGCCACAGCTTCACTTCCTATTTTCTGGTGGTTAATTGGAAATAAAGAGTCTCATGGGCTTTCCTGCTCTGGCTGGCTTCGAGTAGTGATTCTTAGACCTCAGCTTCCTGAGTAGCTAGAATTATGGGTATGAGCCACTGATGCTCAGCCCAAGGTCTGTGCTCTTTGTACTCTGTATCACAGGGCCTCTACATATCTGCAGGTGCCAGGCCCATCCAGTCTCAGGTGTCTGAACAGTGGTTTAGGGCCAGCAGAGGCTGGGGTCCTGGAGCTGTGAGGATAGGCTGGGCCTTCCCTGATAAACATGTGGGACTCTCACTGTGAAGAGAGATAAGCAGCCAGGCTCAGGGATCTCTAGGGACACAACCCAAGGAGTCCAGACTAGCCCCTGTGGCACTAGCTGTCAGAGCCATCTAGACAGTCTGAGGCGACAGTTGTAATCATTCTGGAAGAAGTGGGCAGAAATTGGTTTAGTGCTGAAATCTAAGACTTGAGTTTGGTGCAGTGACAGAGTGGTGGAGCCCAGTGCCTCCTGAAGGGGCGGGTACGCGGGGTGGTGTGGGGTAAATGAAGGGCTGCTCTTGTCCACACTTGGATGTGTCCTATTGCTACAGCCTGGAAGCCCAGAGGATACTACATGGTACAGGGGTGGGGCCCTGAGGCTGCCCAGAGCCTGGCAGTGGGAGAAGCACAGGGCTAGTGTGGTCCTTGTCCCAGCGTTGGAAAATAGGACAAGGCTTTCTGGAAGGCTGGTTGCAGACAGGTTAGATTTGCCTGTTCACATAAGGTGGGACCAAAGGGAGCTGAGCTTCTCTCCTCCTGGGTCGCTTGAGCCTGTGTAGGTAGGGCTACAAGGACAGCTATCATTTCTGAGCCAGGAACTGGGGGTGGGGGGGGGGAGGGAAACAGGACCTCACAGGTTGTGAGGCCCAGTGTCCAAGGGGCTCTTTAGGAGAAATGTGATACCGCTCTGCAGATAGACCCTGGGACCACTTGGGGTGTTCTAAGAAACTCAGAGCCTGGCCTTTGTCATCTAGGAGTGTGACAGCTGTCACCTCAAGCTATCTAGATCAGGAGTTGGCAAGCTACTGGTCATAGACCAGGTTTCTCTGCTGTCTATGTCAGTAAAGTTTTATTAGCACAGCCATACTTCTTGGTGCCTATGTTGACTCTGGCCTCCTCATTGCTATCACAGCAGGTCCGCAGCATTATAGCAGAAACCAGATGGCTTGCAGAGCCTGAGTATTTACTGTCTGGTGCCTGATCTAGATGGCTCTGTGCCTTGGTTTCCCTATTTGGAAAGGAAGTGGATTTGCTTAAAAATTCTCACCAAAGCTGGTCCTTGAAAGGGTCAGGAACTATTATCTTGGTGGTCAGGAATGTGGTGGTGATGTGAGATGGCCCACCCAGTTGTCTTAGGCTCTGCTACGCCCAGCTCTGGCTCCTCTGGGGGCCCTTCCTGTGTTCCTCAAGTGGCAAATAACACTGGTAAGTGGCGGGAGGTGGGGCTGCAGAAAAGCAGTGTCCCCTGCTTGTACGCCTTGGCTGTCAGGGCACTTTGCATGGGAATGAGCTCTATATCCTGCCTGTCTCAGTGCCCAAAGGTATGGCTTTGTAAAAATGAGAAACGTGGCCCCACGATTGCCTTGCTCTGGATGCATTTGCTGGGCTGCTTGTCCAGTGCCCTGGGCTGTCCTCAGGTCACTGTCTTGCTAGGGAAAGCATAGGCTAGAGAGAGTGTTGCTCATTCCCCTTGCTTTTACCCTCCCCCTTTCTCTTATCCATGGAAGATTTTTGGTGGGGTTTTGATGTTTATTATGGTGGAACCAAACCAAAACCCAACCCCACACAGCCAGGGCAGCTCTGGTATTCTCATCACCCAACAAGCCCCTAGAAAGTTTTCCCTGGCTGGGGACCCAGAAGTGTCCCTGCTGACCAGATGTATTCTGGTCCCTGTGAAAGGGGGGTGGGGCAGACAGTCAGCTGGGAAGTTGCTAGAGGAGATCAAATTTGTGGTACCAGAACTTGGCCCTGGGAGGTGGTTTTACAGCAGTTTTGTAAAAATGAAGGTGGGGCTGGCCGGCTTCAACATTTAAAAGCCTCACTTGGCCTGGCTTTTATCCTGTGCCCCACCTCTAGCTCAGTTCACTGAGGCTGCCCAGGTCTGAGACCATCTTTGTCTGAGCAATCCTCAGGAGCAGCCAAGAGCTGGAAGGCTGCTGAGGAGCGGGGCATCTTTGGGGACCAGGAATGTGGCTGGAAAGTTCTCAGCTGCCTCGGTACAAGCCCTGCTTCTGTGGCTGGAAAGTTCTCAGCTGCCTCGGTACAAGCCCTGCTTCTCAGCTGGTGTGGAGGCGGAATCCGCCACGAGCGATGGTAAGCTGGTCCTGGCAGTGTGTCCTCCATACTCTCCCTGGTCCCCAGAGGGGGGAGCGAGGGGGAGAGGGCAACTCACACTCCAGAGTACAGGCACAGGGAGTCACAATTTTCCAAAGGAAGCTTTATTTCCAGGGCCACTTGTCTCGTAAACACAGACTGAACGCTCTGTTTCAGATGTTGGAGCTGTGTATCACCTTGCCCCCTCCCCAGATGGAGCTGGGGCACAAGCAATCAGCTGGAGTGAAGTATGTGCCAGAGTTTCCCAGGAACACTCTATGAGTGTCATAAAGTGCTCACTGTGTGACCAGCCCTGCTCGAATACCATACATGTACTGGCCCTTTAATTCTCATGCCACCCTATGTGACAAATAGTGTTATTGTGATGCCAGGACCCAGAAGCACAGAGGCTTGATGAAATGACTTTTCCATGGCCACAACCCCAGTCACAGGCAGGTATGGGGCTGTGCATACTGAGCCTGTGCAGCCCAGTCTCTGGAGGATCAGGTTGAGGACTGGGGGATGGGCAGGTAGGGAGTATAGGGGAGATGAGGAGTTTGGTTCTGGTGTCCCCCCCCCCCCAGTTGTTAGGCTATGGCCCTTCAGCTTGCCAGGTTGCTCGGATGAAGAGCAGATAAGTTTGCCAAGATACCAAAGCCACTGTCAAGACTGTGGCCCACATTCGTTGCCATGCTACAGGCCTGGCATATGACCAGGCACAAGAGGGGAGCTGCCTCATATCTCCTCTGGAATCCATGGCCTGGGACCCTGCCCAGGTGACCAGCTTCTGGTCCTGGAAGTTTGCTGGTAGCACGGTGTGCATATCTTAGGATTTGGGCAGACCTCTACCTTTGCCAGCAGTACCCCATCCCCAAACCTACCAGCATTTTCTTCTGTTTGATACCTTGCAAGGCCCATCCCCAGGCTCACCCGGTCTGCTGGGCAGGCTGGGAACTGCCCTGCGTGGGAGAGAAGCCTCGATCATGACCCAGATGCTGCCTGGGTGCCCACCTAGTCCTGTGCTCTTCAGCGTTTGTATCCTAAAAGCTGCTTTCAGCGGCCGAGTAGTAGAAGGACAAAGAGAAAGGACCCTGTCTGGCTTCTGGGAGGCTGGGAGCAAGGCCTGTGGGCCAGAGAGAGCCAGCTGTGGGGCAGCGGTGGGATTTGAACAAGTCACTAAATAAATATCCCTGAGCCTCTGTTTGCTCATCTGTAAAATGGAATGAGGAACTAAGTAAGATATCTGTCTCACCCTCAGGACTCACTTATGACAAGTGCCCACTTCAAAGTGAATGTTTTTTGTTTGTTTTGTCGGTTGGGCCTGAACTCTGGGCCTAGGTGCTGTCCCTCAGCTCTTCAGCTCAAGGCCACTTGAGCCACAGCACCACTTCCCATAGTGAATTCTAACACTCTAGTGTGCTAGAATTACTTGAGTAGTTTCCAAGTTAGGTGTAGTAGGGTAAACCTCCCTCGGAGGACCTGGGCAAAAAAAGGGTCACTTGAGCCCACAAATTCAAGTCCGACCTAAGCTATGTAGTAAGACCTTGTCTTTAAAAAAAAAATACCATATTCATTACTTATTGTTTGTCCTGGCTATAAAACAAATGCTTCGTATAAAAAAAGCATAAAGTTCAAAAGGCAAAAAAAACCAAACAACCTTATAATTAAAAAATATGAAAGCACAAAAGGAAATCCCTGTGAAGTCCACTTATATCTTTGTATGTTGGTGTAGATCTTTGCAGGATTTTTTTTTTTTTTTGCTAGACCTGGGGCTTGAACTCAGGGCCTGGGCATTGTCCCTGAGCTTCTTTTGCTCAAGGCTAGCACTCTACTACTGAATCCACTTCTGGGTTTTTCTGCTTATGTAGTACTGAGGAATTGAATCCAGGGCTTCATGCATGCTAGGCAAGCACTCTACCATTAAGCCACATTCCCAGCCTCTTCCAGTTACTTTTCTAAACCATGATACTGAATGGAGACATAACATCCTCAGTAGATACCAGGGATCTACTGTCCACAGGTTCAAGTACAGATTATAAATAGTCCACATATACCGTGTGTGGAGCAATGACCAGAAATGGTTTGTTCCTCTGAAAGGAGGAAATGAAAGAATCACTAATTAAACAAACAAACAACAACCATGAATTTAGCACTGTTTTCTTTCATAGTTAAAAATCTTCTTGGCCCTGTGCATGCCAGGCTATAGGAGTACGCTGATGCTCTTGTATTCTCAGTTTGTAATAATGCTATTTCCCCTCTTAACACCAAACAACACAACTCCATCAGTGCAGGAAACGTGTCACATCTAATTTAATCAACCCTGCTGTCATTTGGAAAGGGCAAGTTGTCTGGCCACACCCAACACAGGTTGGCCAGGTGTTTGCAGCTCATCCGTGAGCTCCTGGTCCTGTACTAGGGCTCTACAGGACCGATGGGGCAGTGGCTGCGCTGTCATGGTTTTGTTCTCATTGTACAATCTGCACGTGAGTTTAGGCAGCTGCACTGACCATGTCAGTTCCTCAGAGCTAGCCTCTCAGGACTGCCCCTGATGCCTGAGCATGCCCAGTGCCCAGCCTCCTCCTCTGGCAGGGCTCCTGGGGCCATCACCCAATAGTCATTTGGGACATGAGGGCTGGGGGGGTCCTGCTCTGCTTCCGTGCTGCCCCACATACTGGAGCATGTTTTTATGTGACTAAGCCCAGATGCACCTGCATTTTATGTCTTGTCTCCAGGGTCTTAACAGTTAGTCCACTGGGCAGAATCAAGACTTCCCCTAAATTTCCTTTCATCTATGAAGAACTTAATCTTTTCTCTCACTTTCTGTTGAGCCCAGCATACCTTTCTGGGGGGCTGCTATGTGTGGGACAGGAAAAATGGAAGCAAGTTCTCTTCTATGGATCTATCCTAGGGACTTTTCTGTTTGGTACATACCCACTGGGTGAGGCCACTGTTCTTGACATTGAGAATACAATGTGGAGCAGGAGACTGAGGGCCTCTAGAAGCTTCTGTAGAAGTATGCAGAGACTATAAGCAGGAGCAAAGGCAATCATATCAGACCCATCTTATTTTATGATCAGGTCATATCAGACAGAGTGAGCTCTGGGAAGACAAGGAAGATGGGTAATGGGGTTGAGGTGGTGGACAGAGAAGCAGAAAGCTTCCCTCCGGCCAGGATGTCCAGCAGAAAGCAGGAGCTGGTTGTCCTCTTGTGATGAGTGAACCTTCCAGAGTCTGCAGGCTTGTGCTTGGTTCAGCCATTAAAAGCTCCCCTGTATTCTGGGGGCCCGTTATCTGAGGTGGCAAAGCCACTGAAGGGGGATGTCTTCTAGACTCCCAAGCCTGCAGTTCTTCCTATCTGTCAATAGCCCATGAGCCCCGCTGCTGCCTGGCAAAGTTCCTGGGACAAAGTACTTTCGTGTGTACAGGTAAAGCGAGCTCAGGTTCAGGAGCCCATGGTTTTCCTGCTGAATCTGCAAGAGCTCTAGCTTTCAGGGCCCTCATCACTCCAGTGGGTCTTGATGCCAGACTTGATGTAGAAGCCTTGAGCCTCCCAATGGGCTGTCTGCCATCTAGAGGGATGGCCTCATGGCAGTGTCCTGGGGTTCGTGTGGGGGAAATGACTGTCCTGACATCATAGACAGCCCTCCAAATCCAGCCGGGAGTGTCTGGTGTGGCAGTGAAGTTATCAGTGGGCCCCTAGATTGGGCCTGGGAAGGGGGCAGCATGTCCATGTCCTCATCACCTGACTAGGGACTTCCCAGAAGCCTGTGGTCCAGGTGCATCTGAGACTCCCGTTGCTAGGGTACTGGCTTGGGCCCGGTGATCCGGTCGTTCTTGACTGTTTGCAGAGTAATCATCATGCTGGTCCCACCCAACTTCCTTTTATTTTTTATTGTTTTTTTCTTTTTTCTTTTTTGGTCGGTCGTGGGGCCTGAACTCTGGGCCTGGGTGCTGTCCCTCAGCTCTTTAGCTCAAGGCTACCACTCTACCACTTGAGCCACAGTGCCACTTCTGGCTTTTTCTGCTTCTGTGGTGCTGAGGAATCAAACCCAGGGCTTCATGCATGCAAGGCAAGCGCTCTACCACTGAGCCATGTTCCCAGCTCCCTAACTTGCTTTTAAAAGAAGGCAGTGCCCTACTGCTAACCTACCCCACCATGCTCCTCAGGCCAAATGTGAAGAGGGCAGCAGAGTCACGCGGCTCCTCTTCCCCCTGATCTCAGGCTGCCTCACAAAACCAGAGGTTTGGGCCAGGGGAGCAGTAAGTCAAGAGACCCCAGGGAAACCAGGGCTACAAATGTAAGTCCCCATCCTACCCTGTTTGTCCCCCGAGTTTTACCACTCACCCAGCTTTTTGAACATGACCTCTGTAGTGCTGGGTCAGCTCCTCTTGGCTGCCAGCTCTGGAGCACCCACTCCACGTGTCCTGCCTCCCGAGGGTGGGGCGGAGGGGAACGGCAGCTCTGAATCAGAGGTGGGATCTCCCTGCAGTAATTGCGTGCTGTTTGTTCTACTGTAAGTGGAAAATCAGACCTCATCACCTGCCACCGTCCTCACGCTGCCGACCTTTGGGGACCCAGAAATCCCTCCCCAGGAGCGCTTCTTCCTCCCCATCAGCCCCAGCACGAAAACGATTAGAAGCATCTCTTTCCCAGAGCTCGGGTTCTAGTACAGTCTACTTTCAGTCCTGATAGGACAAAAGAATGTCACTGCTCAGAGCCAAGGTTGGTAGGAGGGCCAGAGCTGGGCTTGGGATCTTTCATGTTCTTTCTAGGTACCATATTGTTACATAAAAATAACAGCACGTCATCTAGCCCGCGACATGCACTTTTCTCAATGGATGCTTTATAATTACTTACTTTGGGACTGATCTGAGCCTTTTTCTTAAGGATAGCACCTGAGCCATATTTCTTCCAAATAAGGGAATAGATTCTTCTCATAACATGTGGCCATAGCCTTCCCTGCCACTGGACAGCAGAGCAAACTCTGAGAGCGGGGTCTCGATGTTTGGAGGTGTGAGTTGGGTCCGAGTTGTCTGATGGGAGGCAGGGATGCGCTGAGCACGCTGGAACCCCAGTGTTGTGAGCACCCCTGTGGTGGTGTGGACCTGCCGAGGAAAAGAGGGGGAATGTTGGGGTTTTCTAGCCTCACAGCAGTTGCTGGGCTTAGGCAGGGATAAACTCAGTCAAGTCTTGGATCTGAGTGGGAGAGAGGGCCGGACACACAGAGAGTGCAAATCACCTACCACACCTGGCCACACTGGGCAGTAGATGATGATGTCACCATCATCCCCAAAAGCATCACCACCCTGTCACCCCTGCCACCAGCACACAGCATCTGCCATTGCCATCCTCTAGAATGGAGGCTCCCTGGGGCACCTGGCAGGCTGAGTCTCGGATCTGGCTCTCCAACTCAGGGTGGCAGATACCTGAGTTTTCCTCTCAGGTGCCCATCAATCTGGGCTCCTGTCTCCTCGCTAAGACCTTGGTCACTGTTGGCCTTCTCCAACTGGTAGAAAGTTCTTCCTTCATGGGAAGGGGCTGTCTCCTTAGCACTTAGCACTCTGAAGAGTGGGGCAGAGCATACAGTACGGTAAAATTATGCTATACGTAAATTATATTACTAAGAATAAAATACTCTGCTTCCATTAGGGAGAAAAGTTGTCTGGTAGATAATTATGTCATCTGTACCTGTCTCCACATCATCTTGTTACCACTTTAGCTCCTAGTGCTATAAATATCCTAATAGGTGACTGGAGATCTGCAGACACAAGGAGGGGAAGGAACTTGGGATAGATAGGGCGTGAGCCTCACTGCTAGCTGTTGGTTGTTCTCCGGTTGTAGGATTCTGGACAGGTTACTTCTCTGAGCCTCAGTTTTCTTATCTGCAAAATGGGATTAACAGTGCCTGAGGATGTAGGCATGGCATGGCCCCTGGGGCCTATGGGCATTGGGTGCATGAAGGCCATGCTTCCCAGGGCATCTCAGGGAGGGCGATCTCAACGTGTAACTCCTCTGCTGCAGCGTGTGAAGGTGACCGAAGCTCACCCCAGAAGGCCAAACGGGACTGGCGTTATCCACATCTGGGCTGTTCTGGGATCTGGGCAATACCTTGTGGCACATGATGGAAATCTGCTGGCAGAAGTGGCTGCTGACTCATGGAGAGGAAGTGGGCCAGGATTGTGCACTGGTTCCCACCAGTGTGCCTGTGCTGGCACACGGGCCTGCAGCAGTCCTCACCCCAGCCCCGGCCTGCTCCACCTCAGCCCGTCCCAAGCACGGAGGCCTCTGCTGAGACAACAGTGTTTTACTAGTAAATGCCAGAGCTGGTTTTCTTATTGTGGTTTGGAGGCTAAAGAAGTACATGCAGAAGGCCCTAGAGGGAGCCTAGGGTCTCCGTTCAAAAAGACTTGTCTTTATGTATCTGGGGAAACTGAGGTCCAGAGAACTCTTTGCCCACTGTCTCTTAGTGAGCTCGTGTGTGCCGGGACACCAGCAAACCTGCCCTTCTTCCTTGGCACCCTCCTAGCCTGCCTTCCGTTGTTTCTTCAGGTTGGGAGGCTCTGTTCATCTCTCCCACTGGTTCCGTCCTGTCTTCTCCACCCTCCCTGAGGCTTATTGGGCCTACGCTTTCCTCCGGCCTCCAGTGACGCTGATACATTCCTCACTCTTTGAGCCCAGGCAGCTTCCCACACCCGCTAATCCCAGCTGGGCCCCTTAGCCAACTGCACAGGAGCCCTGAGCAGATAGGGCAGGTGGGCCGGGTCCAGGCTCGCTTCTGAGCCTCAGTGCCCCTTACAAATCAAAGAAGAGCTGTCAGGGCTTGTGGTTGGCCTGCACGCAGTGCCTGGCTGTTGCAAGGGGAAGGCTCAGCCCTGGGCACTGCTGGTGTCTTCCTGTTGCTGTCATTTCCAAGGCCGCACAGTTGAAGGCTCTAGGTCTCACACTGTCTCACACTGTCCTACAAGGCAGTGAGACCATCACGGCCATCTTACAGATGAGGAGGTGGCGGCTCCTAGGGCAAGGAGATGAGTGACGATTGTGGCAGGTGGTGGCAGAGTCACCCGTCCCATCCCCCAGGCTTGTCCTCCAGGCTCCATGGGCATGGGAGTCTGGCAGTGACCAATGCCCATCTGTCCCTCTCCATCTCAGAGGTGTGCTGCCGCCAGCTTGGCTCTTCGCCACGTCCTCGGCGAGGTCTCTGCTCAGGGTTCCTGGAACAGAGTCTCTGTGTGCTTTGTTCCCTCCTGAGGCTGGTGTCCCTGGTGCTGCTGGAGGGAGGTTGCTTGAGGAAGAGGCCAGCAGACTTTCAGCATCGGAGGGGGAACTGACAACACAAGCGTGGGAGTGGTGGGAGAAGGCCAGGCCTCGGCCTGCTACAGGGCAAGTTCTGAGGGCATTTCCTGTTGACACTGCTCTTACCCACACCCAGTTCCTTTCCCATCCCTGTCTCCACCCTTGTGCCCCTGCTGGCTGGTAGCTTCCTGCAGCGGCCGTCCTAGGCATTGGAGAGGACAAGCCCCACGCAATGCCAGCTCCTGAGTGCTGAAGCTCCTCATTGCGCGTCTCTCTGGTGACGTTGCTGACATTTTCCTTGGCTTATCTCAGGCAGATGTCTCTTGGGTGTACACTCAGCCTGTCAGCGAGGTTCTGGGGTGAGCCAGAGGCAGCTCAGGACCCAAGGGGTGAGCTGGAAATAGTATAGGCCCTCTCTGCCCTCTGCTTCCTCCTTTGTCTTCCTCTCTGAGGCGCAGCGTCCATGTCTGCATGATGGTGGTGAGGTTCCTTCCTCTTCCCGGTTGTTAGAAGGACTGAACTGTGCCTCTGGAAAAGGTCCAGCACAGCGGCTCCTCAGTAAATTGAGTCTCCCTCCTCTCCCTGCCTGAGGACCTCAGTTGCTTGTACTTGATTTGAAGCTTCTAAATGTACAAATCTGCATTCAGTCTTGAGTCCTGAAACCCTGAAGCATGAGCTGTGGCATAGGGAGGAGAGAGCACTGAGGCTGGGGCTCAGGGCAGGCTCCTTCCAGACGGGGAGATTTGCAGTGCCCCCCGCTAGCCCTCATTCAAGTTACCCAGGCCCAAATTCTCCACTTATAAAATGACAAGTTGAATCCCTCGGGGAAAGGGTCCAAATAAAATGAGATAGTATTTCCAGAGTGCCTGGCAGAGTGCCCGGCACAGGCTGGGTGCCCAGCATGCACTGGCCCTGATCCCTTGCTCTCAGTCCTCCCCTGGTGGGCACTGCTCGACAACCTTCCTACCTGATTGCTCCTTTGAGGGGTGGCAGGTCTCCTGCTCTAGGCTCCTGAGGCCTGGCACAGGGCTCCCCCAGGTAGATGATGGGTGGTGATGCCTCTGCTTGGAGGTTGAGAGATCACTCTGTCTCAAGAGTTCCCAGGCCCCCAGGGATTCCATAGATGAGGCCTTAGAAAGACCTAGAAAGGGGGCTGGGAAGGTGGCTCAGTGGTACAGTGCTTGTCTTGCATGCATGAGGCCCTAGGTTCGATTACACAGCACCACATAAACAGAAAAAGCTGCAAGTGGCACTGTGGCTCAAGTAGTAGAGTGCTAGCTAAAGAGCTGAGGGACAGCGCCCAGGCCCAGAGTTCAGGCCCCACAACCGACAAAAAAAAACTAGAAAGAATGATGCTCATGTGTCCAGACTTTGACTTTGTCACAGGCACCATTGCAACAGGAAGAAACACCAGCAGTTTCCCAGAATCCCTGTACATCCATCCTGTTGCTTCCAGTTTCCTTACAAGAAATCAAACAAATCCTACCGGTATTCAGGTTCAGACCATGAAGTATGTCAGAGTTGGTCTGATGGGGCTGGGTGGAAGCCAGGTCTTCCAATAGCCAGAGGTGATGGGGGAAGAGCAGCAGAAACCAGCCGAGGCCCCTGGGCTGGAGGGCAGGGGTACTGTGTGCTCTGTGAATCCTGCTCCAAGCATGTCTTGAATCTTCAGCTCTCAGCCTCACAGTCCAGAGACCCAAGGATGGGTGCAAAGAGGAGCTGAAAGCAGACAGTTCTGCCTGATGATGGAGAGCCTCAGGTGGGCAGACAAACCACCAGAAACAGTTCCATTTGTTTCCTCGACGTATTGCTCCTGTCAGGCATTAAAGGCCTCAGGAAGATGATTATGGCCATTGCAGAGCCAGAGCAAATATAGTCAAATCTGTGTAGGAGCCACGATGGGAACATTTAAGAAAAATAATGCATAAGTTAATTGTACCAAGGGGCTTCATTGTGGAAGTTTCAGCATTCATATAACATACTTTAAGGCAGTAGCAAGTGCTGAAAAGAAAGTTGCCCTTCCAAATAGGAATGGGGGAGCAATGCTGTCACCTTAACCAGGGTGGAGTTTCCCAACCCCTACTCTGTTGATATTTGAGGGGAGGGGGGAGGAGGTCTGTCCTGAATTGTACGAACCCTGCCCTCACCTACTAGCTGCCCACTGTGCCAACCCTCCTCACATCAGAACTGGTGCTGGTCACCTGGAAGCAGCATTGCCAGAGCTGACATGGGCTGGAATGAAAACCTTGGCCACCTTGGTGGTTGTGGTCATGAAGGGACTGCCACCTGCCCAGCTTCAGACAGGGAAACTGATCCTCTGAATCAAATGATAGAAAAGGAGGAGGCACCTGTTCTCTGCATGGCTTGAATGCCATGCCAGGTGGTTTTCAGCTCAAGACAGAAGACTCTGCAGGAGAGGCTGCCCTGTGCTGAGGCTTTTTATCATCTTTGAACCCATACTTCTGTCCTCTTCATCCCTGGGTACACGTCCCCTGGAGACGAGAAGGATGGTGACATTTTCCAATGGCTTCTTGGATAGACTACTTTTGCATGGCCCAGGGTGAGGCCAGGATCTCCCTGAGCCTCTCCCATGAGACCAAGCAAGCTGGCATTTTGCCAGACAGCCGCCAGCAGTGTGCATGGCTGCTTTTCACAAGAAAAGGTGCCTAAGTCCCATGGTCAAAGCACCAAGCCTTCTTACCTATTAATTAGGATTGCAGGATGCTTGCAGTGATCTTCGTGACTGCCTGCCCCAAAGCCTGCTCAATTGCCATCACGTGTCTGCCTTCAGAGCCAACTGTTGCCTGCTGTTCCTACTCCCTACTCCCGGGGGGGGGGGAACTATCTGGGGGAGTGGGGCATAATCTCTCTGCCACCAACTTGGACCCGCCTTCATGCCTCAAGCCTATCTCAAGAACCAAGACTTCACATCTCAGCTAGGACTGAGGGAGTACTTGGTTAGAGTCAGTGTTACTTTCATCACTGCTCTCAATTTTCCATTAAAAAAAAATTAGAAGAAAAGAACAAGCTAGACCAACCATGTCTGCTATCCCCTTGCAGAACAGTAGAACAGTGATAAGACCTGACCACAGGATAGAAGGTCCTCCTTTCCCACCGATGGCTCAGACCAGCTGCTTATGGGGCCACAGGCACGCTGGGACCCTCTCCTTAAGGCTGAGCCTGGTCCTTCCTGTGCTGCTTCCCCATGCTAGGTGGCTGCCGTTGCTGGCTCCTGTTGCTTGTGGGCCTAGCCTCTGCCCTGCCAGCAACAACTGGTCTCACCTCCATTCCCTGTTACTGGGAGGGCCGGCCGTGAGGCGGTGCTGGGTCTGTCCTGTCACAGAGGGAGGGATCAACACACCATCTGCTTCGATCTGTACCCCCCCCCCCCGCTCCCGCCTGCCCCCAGGAGGCTGTGGATGAAAAGCTGGCCCTCTTGGCCCTTCTCTGCCTCCCTCCTGTTCCCATGCACTGCTGCCCAGGTGCCACCACCCCCTCAGGTCAAGCTCAGAGCCCCACCCACAGCCAAATGGGAAATCTCCATCCCCCTGCCCCCGTCCTGCCCCAGGGAGGTCATCTCCCTGGCCTGCCTCTGTGCAGGAACCTTTGAGCAGTGCGATTTCCAGCCATTCCTGCTGCGAAGACCGTGCGCTTAGCAACTCGGATACCCTGTTCATTTGGGGAGGGCTGCCGAATGCCAGACAGGTCAGCCGGAATTAACGAGCGCTTTGCTGAGAGAACAGAGTTGCCACCCACATCTTCGTCCATGTCTGGGCTCGGAACTATTCTGGAATTTTAAAGGGAAGGGAGGAGGGGGTAATGAGCACGCCCCAAGTCCCGTTCCTGGGGCCTGTCATTTGCCTTTGAAGACCCCAGGCTCTTTGGTTTGCTGGCAGAGCATTTGCAGAAGTGTTAGGTTAGTGGTTATAATCCTAACTGCTAGTGAGGCCTGGGAGTGTGTGCGCCTGCGCTGGCCAGCTGATTGGTGAGCTAGCTTTCCTTCTGGCCATATTTCCACTTGTTGAAACAGGCTCAGAGGGGCTGTGACCACACTCTGCAGAAGCAGCTGGACAGTGTCCGGGCCTGTAGTAATCACTGGCTGGCTGGCAAGGACCGCAGCCGGTCCATTCCTATCCCCGTCGCCTACCAGATCTAGAGGGAACACTAGGCTCTTCCAAAGACCCGAGGGTCAGCCTTTTCTGGGGTTCGATATCCAGGTTGGGCCCTACTCCCTTCCTGTGTCCTCCAAGCATGTACAACTGTGACTCAACTTCTGAGCTTTTGGTCTACAGTCTCCAAGAGCAGCCTGGGAGGGAACCAGCTTTTAATTAGCTTGGAGCAGGGATGCCAGCTCTAAGGCTCAGGAGTCTTTGGAACCCGCTGCTGGTGGACACAATGTAGCCGTAGGATGAAAAGGAGAAAGAGAAAGGCCCTGGGGCTCGGGGGTTTTAATTGGCACAGTTCTCCCCAGCCTCTGCCTGCCACCCGCCCCCCGCCCTCCCCGGGTTCTGCCCTGGGAGTGGTGAGCAATGGGGCCTTTCACTGCTTCAGGCTTTGGAGGGAGCTAGTATGGATTCTCGCAGGCTTACTAAGAGGGGGGAGGGGTGCAGTCACCTTACCGGACTGTGAAGTGTCCGCCACTTGCGAGAAGTGAATACCAGGGCTTCAAACCCATGGCCCTGCTTAGTGCAGAGAGAAAAGATTTTTCTGAAGCTGAGATTCCACACCTCTCTCTGCTCCCCCCAGCCCCCCCCCCCACTGTATGTTTGTCTCTTGCTTTCAGCTGGGTAAGTAGGATTCTTGGTTCTGAGGCTCTGTGTGAACCCGAGCACTGTAGTAGTTGACGCTGCTCTCAAGAGACAGAGAATTGGCTTCATTTCTTGTTGGCCATCAAGGAAGGGACTTTTTGTTTGTGTTTTGTGTGTCTTTTTCACTCTCTGTCTTTTTCTAAGAGCCTCTCAAGCTAGCAATGAGGGGGAATAGACATATAGGAGCCATTCCGCTTAGACAGGTCCACATCCCTCCCTGAATGGAATGCAGCTTTCTTGTTTCTGTGAAACCACGGAGGCCTCACTTTGAAGGGGACAATGTCGGAGACTAATGAGACAAGGGTGAAGCACAGGCAGTCAGCCTGACTGTCAGAGGCATGCATTATATTGAAGGGGTTCCTCTGGAGCCACCCCACCCTTGCAAACAACTGTGGTAGAAACGCTTGGTGCATACTTAGTTTTGCAATGAGAACCAGTCTTCAGTGCACAGACAGAGAAGTCACCTTTGTCCTCTTGAGACTGATATTTTAAAAGTGTCTGTGAGTATAAACTATATCTGTTCATGTGTCTGTGGGGAGCACTGGCCCCCAGGGATTTACAGTTCCTTGTTCACACGGGGGACATGTCTGCTGGAGGACACTAGCCTGTCTGGCTGTGGTTGTGTGGTTGCGTAGGATGCCTGCAGGCCAGCCTGAGCATCCTCTGCCCCGCCGCCAACTCACAGGCGGTGGTCCTACAGGAGGGTGGTGCCATCCTCATGAAGGGTGGCATCTGGACTGTGCCAGCCTGTCTGTCTGTCAAGGCAGCAGAGGATCTTTGCCCCATCAGCCCACCCTCAGAACTGGCCTGCTTTTGCCACAGTTGGCCAGGGGAGCGCTGGCATGGGACAAGGCCGTCGCCCGTGGGTTTATCCACACATGCGGCTTGGATTTTGTCCTCTGTCTGGGGCTGGAGCTTTGTTAAGATTCCCCTGGTGTGCTTTCAGGACAGATTGCTGAGTAAGCCGCACCCAGCAGGGCAGTGATCTCGCGGGTTTGCAGCAACACTGAACACTGTGTGCCTTGGCCTGTCTGCTGTAGCGCTGAGGGCTGCAGGCCTCGGGACCTGCCAGCCAGGCTTCTTACAGCAGCCTCCACCACACCACCAGCAGCAGCTTAGTTTTCAGGGACACTGGAGCACAGCCCACTTGGTTCTGGAGGAGGTTTCAGGCTGCCCGCCTTCCAGATGATGACCTTGGCAGGCTCTCCAGCTTCTCAAGGTCTCCCTTTCCTCGTCCACAGACTGGGAATGCTCACCCTTACCCCTGGGGGTCCTGGAGGAGCCGTTGAACATTGGTATGTTCCACCCAGCATGGCAGGGGTCTGCTTCCTGGGAGTGCTAGTGTTAATACTTCTCACTATGCTACTCCTCTTTGTAGGGTCTGTGGTGTGTTCTTGTAAGGCACGGTGGTAGCTCCTGACTCTCTGAGCCTCACCCTCTCAGTGAACATGGTCCCAGGCCAATGACAATATCTGGCAGCTCTCTTTTGCGGTAGTCCTTGCAGGTGATGAGGGCAGTACTTCGCCACAGATTCTGTGCTTTCTTGCAGATCATCAGACATTCTCAAAAGAGAGAAGTAGCTTCATTTCCTGACTTATGGGCTCAGCCAGTGACAGATTGGTGTTGGCCCAGAATTCTCTCAGCCTTCCAGGGTGGGTACCTCCTGCCCTTGCTGGTCCGATAGGATTTGCCTACCTATTTGTCCCAGGAGAGCCACAAGACTGAGTCTAACTGGTCTCAAATTGTCGCTGGTCACTGTAGGAAGCACAGCATTTTAGGTGATTCTAAGATGGTGGGTGGAAAGGTGTGTGTGTGTGTGTGTGTGTTCATTTGTGTATACGTGATTTGAGGACAGGAAGGGGATGAGGGTCGGACTAGGCCCCTAAGGAAGCTGCGTGGACTCAGCGACTTGAAGGTGTTGCTCTCAGTGCCTCTCTCTATCTCAGAGTCCTGCCTCCTGCCAGATTCTTTGCTGGTCTTGGTGGAGAAAGCAGATCACAATACCAAGCCCCCATTCTGCCCAGGAATTCTGCCCCAGGGCCTCCCTCTCAGAGCATCAGATTGGATTGGAGAAAGGGACTTGGTGTTTGACAGAGCAGGCCACCCCAGGAAGGTTGCCTCACACACCACCCCAAGGCTAAGCAAGTGTTTTGTTTGTTTCTAGGGAAAGCTTCAGGAAAGGCAGTCTTTCAACAGGTCCTCAAAGCTCAGGCGCCAGGGGCCAACAGGGATGCACACACAGTTCCCTGCCTCTCACCTTCTGGCTCTGCGTGGGGTCAGCTGAGCCTAGAGAAGCAGAATGAGTCCGGGTCCTGCTATACCCATGCCACTCACAGGGCCACAGCCCTTTCCCTGCCTGGCATGCTGGATATGCCAGCCAAGCCCAGCTGGCTGCTGCCCTCAGTCACCCCACAGCACCTCCTGTCCCCAGCACACCTGGGATTGTACTCCAGAGACTGACACCTCTGGCCGGGTGAGGGGCCTTACTGGCTTCTGCCTGTAACTGCTCTTCCTCGCTGGGCACCAGCAAGGGTGACTTCCACCCATCTGACACAGACTGCTCTGGTCTCATTGCAGCCTCCTGAAAGCAACTAGGGTAGTTTTCCTTCCCCATTTTACAGACAGGAAAGAGAAACCTCGGGTCAGAGGCGGTTCCACCCCCACATGGATTTGTTTTTCCAGTGCTGGGGTTGGAACCTAGGGCCTCACAGGGGCTAGGCTAGGTACATGCTCCATCACTGAGCTGCACCCCTGGCCCCTGGGAGGTCATTTCAAACCATTCATCTGTCCAGTGACCTTGTCCTGTTTTTCCAGGCATCGGCGTCTACCCAGCATAGACTGACTGACCCATTGCCGAGGCACTGAGGCAGGTGGGGCCAGAAACCTCCAGAACTTTGCTGGCCTGCCTGCAGTGCAGGGGCTCCAGGAGGGAGGGGTAGGGGTCACTCTGCTGGAAATGGAGACTCCAGCAAAGTGTGTGAGCTGGTCTGGGAAGTGTTAATGGTTATGGAAGCTGAAGGGAGGGAGGAGAAAGAGAAGGGGGGAGGGAGAAGGGGGAGAGAGAGAAGGGGGGGAGAGAGAGAGATACCTTGGCCCCAGGAGAGCACTCTTATGGGAGGAGCTGCAGTGAGACTCAAGTACACAGCGGGCTGAGCTTTTGGCCTTGGAGTGAGACACTTGCTGCTCGTTTCAGAAGGCTTAGAGAAAGGTGCTGGATCAGGTTAGGGACACATCGCTCTGAGAAGCCCATAGGACATCTGCAGGGGAATCCCCTTTGGGTCTGGGACCCCTGTGGTATTAGCCACACAGGATTTGGTGGTAGGCCTCCAATCGCATCCCAGCTGGTCTCTGTGCCCAGCCTCTCAGGGCAGGTGGGGATACCTAGGGTTCCTGCCCACGGCTCTCATTATAGAGAGATGGGCTCAGGGCAGGCAGGACTTTCCCAGGACACAGCTGGGCCAAGCCAGGCCAGAGACAGGAGCCAGTTGCCCTTAGAGCAGGTTTGGTAGCCTCCCACCATCTGCAGGCTTCCGGGAAGCAGCATCGGTGACCCTCGGGGACCAGTCCCTGAGACGGAAGATAGATGGAGGCCTAGAGAGGTGTAAGGTTTGCCTAAGGCTCCAGACATTTATGATTCAGCCCTTCGTGTGGTTATGGAAGCATGCTGCCGACAGGGACTTGAGACCTGTGACAAGCTCTGGGGACCTGGGGCTGTCTGCTGGGAGGTGTTCCAGCCAGTAGGTTTTTGTTTGCTCGTTTTTTGTTTTTTGTTTTTTTTTTTTT